>NW_027125341.1:0-84000 GCF_033026475.1 Channa argus
AAAAGCTGTTGTAATGATATTTCCATGCTGAACTGAGTTGTTCTGGGTCAAATATGAAGGCAAACCCACTTTCCTTTCAGTATTTTGCTGCAATTGGCAGAAATCAGCTCATGTGGCCTAAAAATGCTTTTAAGCGCATAAAAACTTACACTCTTGATTTCTGGCTAAATAAAAGCTGTTGCAATGATATTTCCATGCTGAACTGAGTTGTTCTGGGTCAAATATGAAGGCAAACCCACTTTCCTTTCAGTATTTTGCTGCAATTGGCAGAAACCAGCTCATTTGGCTTGAAAATGCTTTTAAGCGCTTAAAAACTTACACTCTTGATTTCTGGCTAAATAAAAGCTATTGCAATGATATTTCCATGCTGAACTGAGTTGTTGTGGGTCAAATATGAAGGCAAACCCACTTTCCTTTCAGTATTTTGCTGCAATTGGCAGAAACAAGCATATTTGCTCATTCGGCCTGAAATTCTTTTTAGAGCATAAAAACTTACACTCTTGATTACTGGCTAAATAAAAGCTGTTGCAATGATATTTCCATGCTGAAATGAGTTGTTCTGGGTCAAATATGAAGGCAAACCCACTTTCCTTTCATTTTTTTGCTGCCATTGGCAGAAATCAGCTCATTCAGCCTGAAAATGCTTTTAAGCGCATAAAAACTTACACTCTTGATTTCTGGCTAATTAAAAGCTGTTGCAATGATATTTCCATGCTGAAATGAGTTGTTCTGGGTCAAATATGAAGGCAAACCCACTTTCCTTTCAGTATTTTGCTGCAATTGGCAGAAACAAGCATATTTGCTCATTTGGCCTGAAAATGCTTTTAAGCGCATAAAAACGTACACTCTTGATTTCTGGCTAAATAAAAGCTGTTTCAATGATATTTCCATGCTGAACTGAGTTGTTCTGGGTCAAATATGAAGGCAAACCCACTTTCCTTTCAGTATTTTGCTGCAATTGGCAGAAACAAGCATATTTGCTCATTTGGCCTGAAAATGCTTTTTAGAGCATAAAAACTTACACTGTTGATTACTGGCTAAATAAAAGCTGTTGCAATGATATTTTCATGCTGAACTGAGTTGTTCTGGGTCAAATATGAAGGCAAACCCACTTTCCTTTCAGTATTTTGCTGCAATTGGTAGAAACAAGCATATTTGCTCATTCGGCCTGAAAATGCTTTTAAGCGCATAAAAACTTACACTCTTGATTTCTGGCTAAATAAAAGCTGTTGCAATGATATTTTCATGCTGAACTGAGTTGTTCTGGGTCAAATATGAAGGCAAACCCACTTTCCTTTCAGTATTTTGCTGCAATTGGCAGAAATCAGCTCATTTGGCCTGCAAATGCTTTAAAGCGCATAATAACTTACACTCTTGATTTCTGGCTAAATAAAAGCTGTTGCAATGATATTTCCATGCTGAACTGAGTTGTTCTGGGTCAAATATGAAGGCAAACCCACTTTCCTTCCAGTATTTTGCTGCAATTGGCAGAAATTAGCTCCTTTGGCCTGAAAATGCTTTTAAGCGCATAAAAACTTACACTCTTTATTTCTGGCTAAATAAAAGCTGTTGCAATGATATTTCCATGCTGAACTGAGTTGTTCTGGGTCAAATATGAAGGCAAACCCACTTTCCTTTCAGTATTTTGCTGCAATTGGCAGAAATCAGCTCATTTGGCCTGAAAATGCTTTAAAGCGCAAAAAAACTTACACTCTTGATTTCTGGCTAAATAAAAGCTGTTGCAATGATATTTCCATGCTGAACTGAGTTGTTCTGGGTCAAATATGAAGGCAAACCCACTTTCCTTTCAGTATTTTGCTGCAATAGGCAGAAAAAAGCATATTTGCTCATTCGGCCTGAAAATGCTTTTAAGCGCATAAAAACTTACACTCTAGATTTCTGGCTAAATAAAAGCTGTTGCAATGATATTTCCATGCTGAACTGAGTTGTTCTTTCTCAAATATGAAGGCAAACCCACTTTCCTTTCAGTATTTTGCTGCAATTGGCAGAAACAAGCATATTTGCTCATTTGGCCTGAAAATGCTTTTAAGCGCATAAAAACTTACACTCTTGATTTCTGGCTAAATAAAAGCTGTTGCAATGATATTTCCATGCTGAACTGAGTTGTTCTGGGTCAAATATGAAGGCAAACCCACTTTCCTTTCAGTATTTTGCTGCAATTGGCAGAAACAGGCATATTTGCTTATTCGGCCTGAAAATGCTTTTAAGCGCATAAAAACTTACACTCTTGATTTCTGGCTAAATAAAAGCTGTTGCAATGATATTTCCATGCTGAACTGAGTTGTTCTGGGTCAAATATGAAGCCAAACCCACTTTACTTTCAGTATTTTGCTGCAATAGGCAGAAACACGCATATCTGCTCCTTTGGTCTGAAAATGCTTTTAATCGATTAAAAAGTTACTCTCTTGATTTCTGGCTAAATAAACGCTGTTGCAATGATATTTCCATGCTGAACTGAGTTGTTCTGGGTCAAATATGAAGGCAACCCCACTTTCCTTTCAGTATTTTGCTGCAATAGGCAGAAACACGCATATTTGCTCCTTTGGTCTGAAAATACTTTTAATCGATTAAAAAGTTACTCCCTTGATTTCTGGCTAAATAAACGCTGTTGCAATGATATTTCCATGCTGAACTGAGTTGTTCTGGGTCAAATATGAAGGCAAACCCACTTTCCTTTCAGTATTTTGCTGCAATTGGCAGAAACAGGCATATTTGCTTATTCGGCCTGAAAATGCTTTTAAGCGCATAAAAACTTACACTCTTGATTTCTGGCTAAATAAAAGCTGTTGCAATGATATTTCCATGCTGAACTGAGTTGTTCTGGGTCAAATATGAAGGCAAACCCACTTTCCTTTCAGTATTTTGCTGCAATTGGCAGAAACAGGCATATTTGCTTAATCGGCCTAAAAATGCTTTTAAGCGCATAAAAACTTACACTCTTGATTTCTGGCTAAATAAAAGCTGTTGCAATGATATTTCCATGCTGAACTGAGTTGTTCTGGGTCAAATATGAAGGCAAACCCACTTTCCTTCCAGTATTTTGCTGCAATAGGCAGAAACACGCATATTTGCTCCTTTGGTCTGAAAATGCTTTTAATCGATTAAAAAGTTACTCCCTTGATTTCTGGCTAAATAAACGCTGTTGCAATGATATTTCCATGCTGAACTGAGTTGTTCTGGGTCAAATATGAAGGCAAACCCACTTTCCTTTCAGTATTTTGCTGCAATTGGCAGAAACAGGCATATTTGCTTATTCGGCCTGAAAATGCTTTTAAGCGCATAAAAACTTACACTCTTGATTTCTGGCTAAATAAACGCTGTTGCAATGATATTTCCATGCTGAACTGAGTTGTTCTGGGTCAAATATGAAGGCAAACCCACTTTCCTTTCAGTATTTTGCTGCAATTGGCAGAAACAGGCATATTTGCTTATTCGGCCTGAAAATGCTTTTAAGCGCATAAAAACTTACACTCTTGATTTCTGGCTAAATAAACGCTGTTGCAATGATATTTCCATGCTGAACTGAGTTGTTCTGGGTCAAATATGAAGGCAAACCCACTTTCCTTTCAGTATTTTGCTGCAATTGGCAGAAACAGGCATATTTGCTTATTCGGCCTGAAAATGCTTTTAAGCGCATAAAAACTTACACTCTTGATTTCTGGCTAAATAAAAGCTGTTGCAATGATATTTCCATGCTGAACTGAGTTGTTCTGGGTCAAATATGAAGGCAAACCCACTTTCCTTCCAGTATTTTGCTGCAATTGGCAGAAACAAGCATATTTGCTCATTTGGCCTGAAAATGCTTTTAAGCGCATAAAAACTTACACTCTTGATTTCTGGCTAAATAAAAGCTGTTGCAATGATATTTCCATGCTGAACTGAGTTGTTCTGTGTCAAATATGAAGGTAAACCCACTTTCCTTTCAGTATTTTGCTGCAATTGGCAGAAAAAAGCATATTTGCTCATTTGGCCTGAAAATGCTTTTAAGCGCATAAAAACTTACACTCTTGATTTCTGGCTAAATAAAAGCTGTTGCAATGATATTTCCATGCTGAACTGAGTTGTTGTGGGTCAAATATGAAGGCAAACCCACTTTCCTTTCAGTATTTTGCTGCAATTGGCAGAAACAAGCATATTTGCTTATTCGGCCTGAAATTCTTTTTAGAGCATAAAAACATACACTCTTGATTACTGGCTAAATGAAAGCTGTTGCAATGATATTTTCATGTTGACCTGAGTTGTACTGGGTCAAATATGAAGGCAACCCCACTTTCCTTTCAGTATTTTGCTGCAATTGGCAGAAACAGGCATATTTGCTTATTCGGCCTGAAAATGCTTTTAAGCGCATAAAAACTTAAACTCTTGATTTCTGGCTAAATAAAAGCTGTTGCAATGATATTTCCATGCTGAACTGAGTTGTTCTGGGTCAAATATGAAGGCAAACCCACTTTCCTTCCAGTATTTTGCTGCAATTGGCAGAAACAGGCATATTTGCTTATTCGGCCTGAAAATGCTTTTAAGCGCATACAAACTTACACTCTTGATTTCTGGCTAAATAAAAGCTGTTGCAATGATATTTCCATGCTGAACTGAGTTGTTCTGGGTCAAATATAAAGGCAAACCCACTTTCCTTCCACTATTTTGCTGCAATTGGCAGATACAAGCTCATTTGGCCTGAAAATGCTTTTAAGCGCATAAAAACTTACACTCTTGATTTCTGGCTAAATAAAAGCTGTTGCAATGATATTTCCATGCTGAACTGAGTTGTTCTGGGTCAAATATGAAGGCAAACCCACTTTCCTTTCAGTATTTTGCTGCAATTGGCAGAAATCAGCTCATTTGGCCTGAAAATGCTTTAAAGCGCATAATAACTTACTCACTTGATTTCTGGCTAAATAAAAGCTGTTGCAATGATATTTCCATGCTGAACTGAGTTGTTCTGGGTCAAATATGAAGGCAAACCCACTTTCCTTTCAGTATTTTGCTGCAATTGGCAGAAATCAGCTCATTTGGCCTAAAAATGCTTTTAAGCGCATAAAAACTTAAACTCTTGATTTCTGGCTAAATAAAAGCTTTTGCAATGATATTTCCATGCTGAACTGAGTTGTTCTGGGTCAAATATGAAGGCAAACCCACTTTCCTTTCAGTATTTTGCTGCAATTGGCAGAAACAAGCATATTTGCTCATTTGGCCTGAAAATGCTTTTAAGCGCATAAAAACTTACACTCTTGATTTCTGGCTAAATAAAAGCTGTTGCAATGATATTTCCATGCTGAACTGAGTTGTTGTGGGTCAAATATGAAGGCAAACCCACTTTCCTTTCAGTATTTTGCTGCAATTGGCAGAAACAAGCATATTTGCTTATTCGGCCTGAAATTCTTTTTAGAGCATAAAAACATACACTCTTGATTACTGGCTAAATAAACGCTGTTGCAATGATATTTCCATGCTGAACTGAGTTGTACTGGGTCAAATATGAAGGCAACCCCACTTTCCTTTCAGTATTTTGCTGCAATTGGCAGAAACAGGCATATTTGCTTATTCGGCCTGAAAATGCTTTTAAGCGCATAAAAACTTAAACTCTTGATTTCTGGCTAAATAAAAGCTGTTGCAATGATATTTCCATGCTGAACTGAGTTGTTCTCGGTCAAATATGAAGGCAAACCCACTTTCCTTTCAGTATTTTGCTGCAATTGGCAGAAACAGGCATATTTGCTTATTCGGCCTGAAAATGCTTTTAAGCGCATAAAAACTTACACTCTTGATTTCTGGCTAAATAAAAGCTGTTGCAATGATATTTCCATGCTGAACTGAGTTGTTCTGGGTCAAATATGAAGGCAAACCCACTTTCCTTTCAGTATTTTGCTGCAATTGGCAGATACAAGCTCATTTGGCCTGAAAATGCTTTTAAGCGCATAAAAACTTACACTCTTGATTTCTGGCTAAATAAAAGCTGTTGCAATGATATTTCCATGCTGAACTGAGTTGTTCTGGGTCAAATATGAAGGCAAACCCACTTTCCTTTCAGTATTTTGCTGCAATTGGCAGAAATCAGCTCATTTGGCCTGAAAATGCTTTAAAGCGCATAATAACTTACTCACTTGATTTCTGGCTAAATAAAAGCTGTCGCAATGATATTTCCATGCTGAACTGAGTTGTTCTGGATCAAATATGAAGGCAAACCCACTTTCCTTTCAGTATTTTGCTGCAATTGGCAGAAGAAAGCATATTTGCTCATTTGGCCTGAAAATGCTTTTAAGCGCATAAAAACTTACACTCTTGATTTCTGGCTAAATAAAAGCTGTTGCAATGATATTTCCATGCTGAACTGAGTTGTTCTGGGTCAAATATGAAGGCAAACCCACTTTCCTTTCAGTATTTTGCTGCAATTGGCAGAAACAAGCATATTTGCTCATTTGGCCTGAAATTCTTTTTAGAGCATAAAAACTTACACTCTTGATTACTGGCTAAATAAAAGCTGTTGCAATGATATTTTCATGCTGAACTGAGTTGTTCTGGGTCAAATATGAAGGCAAACCCACTTTCCTTTCAGTATTTTGCTGCAATTGGCAGAAATCAGCTCATTTGGCCTGAAAATGCTTTAAAGCGCATAATAACTTACACTCTTGATTTCTGGCTAAAAAAAAGCTGTTGCAATGATATTTCCATGCTGAACTGAGTTGTTCTGGGTCAAATATGAAGGCAAACCCACTTTCCTTTCAGTATTTTGCTGCAATTGGCAGAAACAAGCATATTTGCTCATTTGGCCTGAAAATGCTTTTAAGCGCATAAAAACTTACACTCTTGATTTCTGGCTAAATAAAAGCTGTTGCAATGATATTTCCATGCTGAACTGAGTTGTTGTGGGTCAAATATGAAGGCAAACCCACTTTCCTTTCAGTATTTTGCTGCAATTGGCAGAAACAAGCATATTTGCTTATTCGGCCTGAAATTCTTTTTAGAGCATAAAAACATACACTCTTGATTACTGGCTAAATAAACGCTGTTGCAATGATATTTCCATGC
Source organism: Channa argus (assembly GCF_033026475.1). Taxonomy (NCBI): domain Eukaryota; kingdom Metazoa; phylum Chordata; class Actinopteri; order Anabantiformes; family Channidae; genus Channa; species Channa argus. The sequence goes on from NW_027125341.1 coordinate 7,048, forward strand.
TGAACTGAGTTGTACTGGGTCAAATATGAAGGCAACCCCACTTTCCTTTCAGTATTTTGCTGCAATTGGCAGAAACAGGCATATTTGCTTATTCGGCCTGAAAATGCTTTTAAGCGCATAAAATCTTAAACTCTTGATTTCTGGCTAAATAAAAGCTGTTGCAATGATATTTCCATGCTGAACTGAGTTGTTCTCGGTCAAATATGAAGGCAAACCCACTTTCCTTTCAGTATTTTGCTGCAATTGGCAGAAACAGGCATATTTGCTTATTCGGCCTGAAAATGCTTTTAAGCGCATAAAAACTTACACTCTTGATTTCTGGCTAAATAAAAGCTGTTGCAATGATATTTCCATGCTGAACTGAGTTGTTCTGGGTCAAATATGAAGGCAAACCCACTTTCCTTCCAGTATTTTGCTGCAATTGGCAGATACAAGCTCATTTGGCCTGAAAATGCTTTTAAGCGCATAAAAACTTACACTCTTGATTTCTGGCTAAATAAAAGCTGTTGCAATGATATTTCCATGCTGAACTGAGTTGTTCTGGGTCAAATATGAAGGCAAACCCACTTTCCTTTCAGTATTTTGCTGCAATTGGCAGAAATCAGCTCATTCTGCCTGAAAATGCTTTAAAGCGCATAATAACTTACTCACTTGATTTCTGGCTAAATAAAAGCTGTCGCAATGATATTTCCATGCTGAACTGAGTTGTTCTGGATCAAATATGAAGGCAAACCCACTTTCCTTTCAGTATTTTGCTGCAATTGGCAGAAGAAAGCATATTTGCTCATTTGGCCTGAAAATGCTTTTAAGCGCATAAAAACTTACACTCTTGATTTCTGGCTAAATAAAAGCTGTTGCAATGATATTTCCATGCTGAACTGAGTTGTTCTGGGTCAAATATGATGGCAAACCCACTTTCCTTTCAGTATTTTGCTGCAATTGGCAGAAAAAAGCATATTTGCTCATTCGGCCTGAAAATGCTTTTAAGCGCATAAAAACTTTCACTCTAGATTTCTGGCTAAATAAAAGCTGTTGCGTTCATATTTCCATGCTGAACTGAGTTGTTCTGGGTCAAATATGAAGGCAAACCCACTTTCCTTTCAGTATTTTGCTGCAATTGGCAGAAACAAGCATATTTGCTCATTTGGCCTGAAAATGCTTTAAGCGCATAAAAACTTACACTCTTGATTTCTGGCTAAATAAAAGCTATTGCAATGATATTTCCATGCTGAACTGAGTTGTTGTGGGTCAAATATGAAGGCAAACCCACTTTCCTTTCAGTATTTTGCTGCAATTGGCAGAAACAAGCATATTTGCTCATTCGGCCTGAAATTCTTTTTAGAGCATAAAAACTTACACTCTTGATTACTGGCTAAATAAAAGCTGTTGCAATGATATTTCCATGCTGAAATGAGTTGTTCTGGGTCAAATATGAAGGCAAACCCACTTTCCTTTCAGTATTTTGCTGCAATTGGCAGAAATAAGCTCATTTGGCCTGAAAATGCTTTTAAGCGCATAAAAACTTACACTCTTTATTTCTGGCTAAATAAAAGCTGTTGTAATGATATTTCCATGCTGAACTGAGTTGTTCTGGGTCAAATATGAAGGCAAACCCACTTTCCTTTCAGTATTTTGCTGCAATTGGCAGAAATCAGCTCATGTGGCCTAAAAATGCTTTTAAGCGCATAAAAACTTACACTCTTGATTTCTGGCTAAATAAAAGCTGTTGCAATGATATTTCCATGCTGAACTGAGTTGTTCTGGGTCAAATATGAAGGCAAACCCACTTTCCTTTCAGTATTTTGCTGCAATTGGCAGAAACAAGCATATTTGCTCATTCGGCCTGAAATTCTTTTTAGACCATAAAAACATACACTCTTGATTACTGGCTAAATAAAAGCTGTTGCAATGATATTTCCATGCTGAAATGAGTTGTTGTGGGTCAAATATGAAGGCAAACCCACTTTCATTTCATTTTTTTGCTGCCATTGGCAGAAATCAGCTCATTCAGCCTGAAAATGCTTTTAAGCGCATAAAAACTTACACTCTTGATTTCTGGCTAATTAAAAGCTGTTGCAATGATATTTCCATGCTGAAATGAGTTGTTGTGGGTCAAATATGAAGGCAAACCCACTTTCCTTTCAGTATTTTGCTGCAATTGGCAGAAACAAGCATATTTGCTCATTCGGCCTGAAATTCTTTTTAGAGCATAAAAACTTACACTCTTGATTACTGGCTAAATAAAAGCTGTTGCAATGATATTTCCATGCTGAAATGAGTTGTTCTGGGTCAAATATGAAGGCAAACCCACTTTCCTTTCAGTATTTTGCTGCAATTGGCAGAAATAAGCTCATTTGGCCTGAAAATGCTTTTAAGCGCATAAAAACTTACACTCTTTATTTCTGGCTAAATAAAAGCTGTTGTAATGATATTTCCATGCTGAACTGAGTTGTTCTGGGTCAAATATGAAGGCAAACCCACTTTCATTTAATTTTTTTGCTGCCATTGGCAGAAATCAGCTCATTCAGCCTGAAAATGCTTTTAAGCGCATAAAAACTTACACTCTTGATTTCTGGCTAATTAAAAGCTGTTGCAATGATATTTCCATGCTGAAATGAGTTGTTCTGGGTCAAATATGAAGGCAAACCCACTTTCCTTTCAGTATTTTGCTGCAATTGGCAGAAACAAGCATATTTGCTCATTTGGCCTGAAAATGCTTTTAAGCGCATAAAAACGTACACTCTTGATTTCTGGCTAAATAAAAGCTGTTGCAATGATATTTCCATGCTGAACTGAGTTGTTCTGGGTCAAATATGAAGGCAAACCCACTTTCCTTTCAGTATTTTGCTGCAATTGGCAGAAACAAGCATATTTGCTCATTTGGCCTGAAAATGCTTTTTAGAGCATAAAAACTTACACTGTTGATTACTGGCTAAATAAAAGCTGTTGCAATGATATTTTCATGCTGAACTGAGTTGTTCTGGGTCAAATATGAAGGCAAACCCACTTTCCTTTCAGTATTTTGCTGCAATTGGTAGAAACAAGCATATTTGCTCATTCGGCCTGAAAATGCTTTTAAGCGCATAAAAACTTACACTCTTGATTTCTGGCTAAATAAAAGCTGTTGCAATGATATTTCCATGCTGAACTGAGTTGTTCTGGGTCAAATATGAAGGCAAATCCACTTTCCTTCCAGTGTTTTGCTGCAATAGGCAGAAACACGCATATTTGCTCCTTTGGTCTGAAAATGCTTTTAATCGATTAAAAAGTTACTCCCTTGATTTCTGGCTAAATTAACGCTGTTGCAATGATATTTCCATGCTGAACTGAGTTGTTCTGGGTCAAATATAAAGGCAAACCCACTTTCCTTTCAGTATTTTGCTGCAATTGGCAGAAACAGGCATATTTGCTTATTCGGCCTGAAAATGCTTTTAAGCGCATAAAAACTTACACTCTTGATTTCTGGCTAAATAAAAGCTGTTGCAATGATATTTCCATGCTGAACTGAGTTGTTCTGGGTCAAATATGAAGCCAAACCCACTTTCCTTTCAGTATTTTGCTGCAATAGGCAGAAACACGCATATCTGCTCCTTTGGTCTGAAAATGCTTTTAATCGATTAAAAAGTTACTCTCTTGATTTCTGGCTAAATAAACGCTGTTGCAATGATATTTCCATGCTGAACTGAGTTGTTCTGGGTCAAATATGAAGGCAAACCCACTTTCCTTTCAGTATTTTGCTGCAATTGGCAGAAACAGGCATATTTGCTTATTCGGCCTGAAAATGCTTTTAAGCGCATAAAAACTTACACTCTTGATTTCTGGCTAAATAAAAGCTGTTGCAATGATATTTCCATGCTGAACTGAGTTGTTCTGGGTCAAATATGAAGGCAAACCCACTTTCCTTCCAGTATTTTGCTGCAATTGGCAGAAACAAGCATATTTGCTAAATCGGCCTGAAAATGCTTTTAAGCGCATAAAATCTTACACTCTTGATTTCTGGCTAAACATAAGCTGTTGCAATGATATTTCCATGCTGAACTGAGTTGTTCTGGTTCAAATATGAAGCCAAACCCACTTTCCTTTCAGTATTTTGCTGCAATAGGCAGAAACACGCATATCTGCTCCTTTGGTCTGAAAATGCTTTTAATCGATTAAAAAGTTACTCTCTTGATTTCTGGCTAAATAAACGCTGTTCAATGATATTTCCATGCTGAACTGAGTTGTTCTGGGTCAAATATGAAGGCAAACCCACTTTCCTTTCAGTATTTTGCTGCAATTGGCAGAAACAGGCATATTTGCTTATTCGGCCTGAAAATGCTTTTAAGCGCATAAAAACTTACACTCTTGATTTCTGGATAAATAAAAGCTGTTGCAATGATATTTCCATGCTGAACTGAGTTGTTCTGGGTCAAATATGAAGGCAAACCCACTTTCCTTCCAGTAATTTGCTGCAATTGGCAGAAACAAGCATATTTGCTAAATCGGCCTGAAAATGCTTTTAAGCGCATAAAAACTTACACTCTTGATTTCTGGCTAAATATAAGCTGTTGCAATGATATTTCCATGCTGAACTGAGTTGTTCTGGTTCAAATATGAAGCCAAACCCACTTTCCTTTCAGTATTTTGCTGCAATAGGCAGAAACACGCATATCTGCTCCTTTGGTCTGAAAATGCTTTTAATCGATTAAAAAGTTACTCTCTTGATTTCTGGCTAAATAAACGCTGTTGCAATGATATTTCCATGCTGAACTGAGTTGTTCTGGGTCAAATATGAAGGCAAACCCACTTTCCTTTCAGTATTTTGCTGCAATTGGCAGAAACAGGCATATTTGCTTATTCGGCCTGAAAATGCTTTTAAGAGCATAAAAACTTACACTCTTGATTTCTGGCTAAATAAAAGCTGTTGCAATGATATTTCCATGCTGAACTGAGTTGTTCTGGGTCAAATATGAAGGCAAACCCACTTTCCTTCCAGTATTTTGCTGCAATTGGCAGAAACAAGCATATTTGCTAAATCGGCCTGAAAATGCTTTTAAGCGCATAAAAACTTACACTCTTGATTTCTGGCTAAATATAAGCTGTTGCAATGATATTTCCATGCTGAACTGAGTTGTTCTGGTTCAAATATGAAGGCAAACCCACTTTCCTTTCAGTATTTTGCTGCAATTGGCAGAAACCAGCTCATTTGGCCTGAAAATGCTTTTAAGCGCATAAAAACTTACACTCTTGATTTCTGGCTAAATAAAAGCTGTTGCAATGATATTTCCATGCTGAACTGAGTTGTTCTGGGTCAAATATGAAGGCAAACCCACTTTCCTTTCAGTATTTTGCTGCAATTGGCAGAAACAAGCATATTTGCTCATTTGGCCTTAAAAATGCTTTTAAGCGCATAAAAACTTACACTCTTGATTTCTGGCTAAATAAAAGCTGTTGCAATGATATTTCCATGCTGAACTGAGTTGTTGTGGGTCAAATATGAAGGCAAACCCACTTTCCTTTCAGTATTTTGCTGCAATTGGCAGAAACAAGCATATTTGCTTATTCGGCCTGAAATTCTTTTTAGAGCATAAAAACATACACTCTTGATTACTGGCTAAATAAAAGCTGTTGCAATGATATTTTCATGTTGACCTGAGTTGTACTGGGTCAAATATGAAGGCAACCCCACTTTCCTTTCAGTATTTTGCTGCAATTGGCAGAAACAGGCATATTTGCTTATTCGGCCTGAAAATGCTTTTAAGCGCATAAAAACTTAAACTCTTGATTTCTGGCTAAATAAAAGCTGTTGCAATGATATTTCCATGCTGAACTGAGTTGTTCTCGGTCAAATATGAAGGCAAACCCACTTTCCTTTCAGTATTTTGCTGCAATTGGCAGAAACAGGCATATTTGCTTATTCGGCCTGAAAATGCTTTTAAGCGCATACAAACTTACACTCTTGATTTCTGGCTAAATAAAAGCTGTTGCAATGATATTTCCATGCTGAACTGAGTTGTTCTGGGTCAAATATCAAGGCAAACCCACTTTCCTTCCACTATTTTGCTGCAATTGGCAGATACAAGCTCATTTGGCCTGAAAATGCTTTTAAGCGCATACAAACTTACACTCTTGATTTCTGGCTAAATAAAAGCTGTTGCAATGATATTTCCATGCTGAACTGAGTTGTTCTGGGTCAAATATGAAGGCAAACCCACTTTCCTTTCAGTATTTTGCTGCAATTGGCAGAAATCAGCTCATTTGGCCTGAAAATGCTTTAAAGCGCATAATAACGTACTCACTTGATTTCTGGCTAAATAAAAGCTGTCGCAATGATATTTCCATGCTGAACTGAGTTGTTCTGGATCAAATATGAAGGAAAACCCACTTTCCTTCCAGTATTTTGCTGCAATTGGCAGAAATCAGCTCCTTTGGCCTGAAAATGCTTTTTAGAGCATAAAAACATACACTCTTGATTTCTGGCTAAATAACAGCTGTTGTAATGATATTTCCATGCTGAACTGAGTTGTTCTGGGTCAAATATGAAGGCAAACCCACTTTCCGTTCAGTATTTTGCTGCAATTGGCAGAAACAAGCATATTTGCTTATTCGGCCTGAAAATGCTTTTAAGCACATGAAAACTTACACTCTTGATTTCTGGCTAAATAAAAGCTGTTGCAATGATATTTCCATGCTGAACTGAGTTGTTCTGGGTCAAATATGAAGGCAAACCCACTTTCCTTTCAGTTTTTTGCTGCAATTGGCAGAAATCAGCTCATTTGGCCTAAAAATGCTTTTAAGCGCATAAAAACTTACACTCATTATTTCTGGCTAAATAAAAGCTGTTGCAATGATATTTCCATGCTGAACTGAGTTGTTCTGGGTCAAATATGAAGGCAAACCCACTTTCCTTTCAGTATTTTGCTGCAATTGGATGAAACAAGCATATTTGCTCATTTGGCCTGAAATTCTTTTTAGAGCATAAAAACTTACACTCTTGATTACTGGCTAAATAAAAGCTGTTGCAATGATATTTTCATGCTGAACTGAGTTGTTCTGGGTCAAATATGAAGGCAAACCCACTTTCCTTTCAGTATTTTGCTGCAATTGGCAGAAATCAGCTCATTCAGCCTGAAAATGCTTTAAAGTGCATAATAACTTACACTCTTGATTTCTGGCTAAATAAAAGCTGTTGCAATGATATTTCCATGCTGAACTGAGTTGTTGTGGGTCAAATATGAAGGCAACCCCACTTTCCTTTCAGTATTTTGCTGCAATTGGCAGAAACAAGCATATTTGCTTATTCGGCCTGAAATTCTTTTTAGAGCATAAAAACATACACTCTTGATTACTGGCTAAATAAAAGCTGTTGCAATGATATTTCCATGCTGAACTGAGTTGTTCTGGGTCAAATATGAAGGCAAACCCACTTTCCTTTCAGTATTTTGCTGCAATTGGCAGAAATCAGCTCATTTGGCCTGAAAATGCTTTAAAGCGCATAATAACTTACTCACTTGATTTCTGGCTAAATAAAAGCTGTCGCAATGATATTTCCATGCTGAACTGAGTTGTTCTGGATCAAATATGAAGGCAAACCCACTTTCCTTCCAGTATTTTGATGCAATTGGCAGAAATTAGCTCCTTTGGCCTGAAAATGCTTTTAAGCGCATAAAAACTTACACTCTTTATTTCTGGCTAAATAAAAGCTGTTGCAATGATATTTCCATGCTGAACTGAGTTGTTCTGGGTCAAATATGAAAGCAAACCCACTTTCCTTTCAGTATTTTGCTGCAATTGGCAGAAATCAGCTCATTTGGCCTGAAAATGCTTTAAAGCGCAAAAAAACTTACACTCTTGATTTCTGGCTAAATAAAAGCTGTTGCAATGATATTTCCATGCTGAACTGAGTTGTTCTGGGTCAAATATGAAGGCAAACCCACTTTCCTTTCAGTATTGTGCTGCAATAGGCAGAAAAAAGCATATTTGCTCATTCGGCCTGAAAATGCTTTTAAGCCCATAAAAACTTACACTCTAGATTTCTGGCTAAATAAAAGCTGTTGCAATGATATTTCCATGCTGAACTGAGTTGTTCTTTGTCAAATATGAAGGCAAACCCACTTTCCTTTCAGTATTTTGCTGCAATTGGCAGAAACAAGCATATTTGCTCATTTGGCCTGAAAATGCTTTTAAGCGCATAAAAACTTACACTCTTGATTTCTGGCTAAATAAAAGCTATTGCAATGATATTTTCATGCTGACCTGAGTTGTACTGGGTCAAATATGAAGGCAACCCCACTTTCCTTTCAGTATTTTGCTGCAATTGGCAGAAACAGGCATATTTGCTTATTCGGCCTGAAAATGCTTTTAAGCGCATAAAAACTTAAACTCTTGATTTCTGGCTAAATAAAAGCTGTTGCAATGATATTTCCATGCTGAACTGAGTTGTTCTCGGTCAAATATGAAGGCAAACCCACTTTCCTTCCAGTATTTTGCTGCAATTGGCAGAAACAGGCATATTTGCTTATTCGGCCTGAAAATGCTTTTAAGCGCATACAAACTTACACTCTTGATTTCTGGCTAAATAAAAGCTGTTGCAATGATATTTCCATGCTGAACTGAGTTGTTCTGGGTCAAATATGAAGGCAAACCCACTTTCCTTCCACTATTTTGCTGCAATTGGCAGATACAAGCTCATTTGGCCTGAAAATGCTTTTAAGCGCATAAAAACTTACACTCTTGATTTCTGGCTAAATAAAAGCTGTTGCAATGATATTTCCATGCTGAACTGAGTTGTTCTGGGTCAAATATGAAGGCAAACCCACTTTCCTTTCAGTATTTTGCTGCAATTGGCAGAAATCAGCTCATTTGGCCTGAAAATGCTTTAAAGCGCATAATAACTTACTCACTTGATTTCTGGCTAAATAAAAGCTGTTGCAATGATATTTCCATGCTGAACTGAGTTGTTCTGGGTCAAATATGAAGGCAAACCCACTTTCCTTTCAGTATTTTGCTGCAATTGGCAGAAATCAGCTCATTTGGCCTAAAAATGCTTTTAAGCGCATAAAAACTTAAACTCTTGATTTCTGGCTAAATAAAAGCTGTTGCAATGATATTTCCATGCTGAACTGAGTTGTTCTGGGTCAAATATGAAGGCAAACCCACTTTCCTTTCAGTATTTTGCTGCAATTGGCAGAAACAAGCATATTTGCTCATTTGGCCTGAAATTCTTTTTAGAGCATAAAAACTTACACTCTTGATTACTGGCTAAATAAAAGCTGTTGCAATGATATTTTCATGCTGAACTGAGTTGTTCTGGGTCAAATATGAAGGCAAACCCACTTTCCTTTCAGTATTTTGCTGCAATTGGCAGAAATCAGCTCATTTGGCCTGAAAATGCTTTAAAGCGCATAATAACTTACACTCTTGATTTCTGGCTAAAAAAAAGCTGTTGCAATGATATTTCCATGCTGAACTGAGTTGTTCTGGGTCAAATATGAAGGCAAACCCACTTTCCTTTCAGTATTTTGCTGCAATTGGCAGAAACAAGCATATTTGCTCATTTGGCCTGAAAATGCTTTTAAGCGCATAAAAACTTACACTCTTGATTTCTGGCTAAATAAAAGCTGTTGCAATGATATTTCCATGCTGAACTGAGTTGTTGTGGGTCAAATATGAAGGCAAACCCACTTTCCTTTCAGTATTTTGCTGCAATTGGCAGAAACAAGCATATTTGCTTATTCGGCCTGAAATTCTTTTTAGAGCATAAAAACATACACTCTTGATTACTGGCTAAATAAACGCTGTTGCAATGATATTTCCATGCTGAACTGAGTTGTACTGGGTCAAATATGAAGGCAAACCCACTTTCCTTTCAGTATTTTGCTGCAATTGGCAGAAACAGGCATATTTGCTTATTCGGCCTGAAAATGCTTTTAAGCGCATAAAAACTTACACTCTTGATTTCTGGCTAAATAAAAGCTGTTGCAATGATATTTCCATGCTGAACTGAGTTGTTCTGGGTCAAATATGAAGGCAAACCCACTTTCCTTCCAGTATTTTGCTGCAATTGGCAGATACAAGCTCATTTGGCCTGAAAATGCTTTTAAGCGCATAAAAACTTACACTCTTGATTTCTGGCTAAATAAAAGCTGTTGCAATGATATTTCCATGCTGAACTGAGTTGTTCTGGGTCAAATATGAAGGCAAACCCACTTTCCTTTCAGTATTTTGCTGCAATTGGCAGAAATCAGCTCATTTGGCCTGAAAATGCTTTAAAGCGCATAATAACTTACACACTTGATTTCTGGCTAAATAAAAGCTGTCGCAATGATATTTCCATGCTGAACTGAGTTGTTCTGGATCAAATATGAAGGCAAACCCACTTTCCTTTCAGTATTTTGCTGCAATTGGCAGAAGAAAGCATATTTGCTCATTTGGCCTGAAAATGCTTTTAAGCGCATAAAAACTTACACTCTTGATTTCTGGCTAAATAAAAGCTGTTGCAATGATATTTCCATGCTGAACTGAGTTGTTCTGGGTCAAATATGAAGGCAAACCCACTTTCCTTCCAGTATTTTGCTGCAATTGGCAGAAATCAGCTCATTTGGTCTGAAAATGCTTTAAAGCGCATAATAACTTTCACACTTGATTTCTGGCTAAATAAAAGCTGTTGCAATGATATTTCCATGCTGAACTGAGTTGTTCTGGGTCAAATATGATGGCAAACCCACTTTCCTTTCAGTATTTTGCTGCAATTGGCAGAAAAAAGCATATTTGCTCATTCGGCCTGAAAATGCTTTTAAGCGCATAAAAACTTACACTCTAGATTTCTGGCTAAATAAAAGCTGTTGCGTTCATATTTCCATGCTGAACTGAGTTGTTGTGGGTCAAATATGAAGGCAAACCCACTTTCCTTTCAGTATTTTGCTGCAATTGGCAGAAACAAGCATATTTGCTCATTCGGCCTGAAATTTTTTTTAGAGCATAAAAACTTACACTCTTGATTACTGGCTAAATAAAAGCTGTTGCAATGATATTTCCATGCTGAAATGAGTTGTTCTGGGTCAAATGTGAAGGCAAACCCACTTTCCTTTCAGTATTTTGCTGCAATTGGCAGAAATAAGCTCATTTGGCCTGAAAATGCTTTTAAGCGCATAAAAACTTACACTCTTTATTTCTGGCTAAATAAAAGCTGTTGTAATGATATTTCCATGCTGAACTGAGTTGTTCTGGGTCAAATATGAAGGCAAACCCACTTTCCTTTCAGTATTTTGCTGCAATTGGCAGAAATCAGCTCATGTGGCCTAAAAATGCTTTTAAGCGCATAAAAACTTACACTCTTGATTTCTGGCTAAATAAAAGCTGTTGCAATGATATTTCCATGCTGAACTGAGTTGTTCTGGGTCAAATATGAAGGCAAACCCACTTTCCTTTCAGTATTTTGCTGCAATTGGCAGAAACCAGCTCATTTGGCCTGAAAATGCTTTTAAGCGCTTAAAAACTTACACTCTTGATTTCTGGCTAAATAAAAGCTATTGCAATGATATTTCCATGCTGAACTGAGTTGTTGTGGGTCAAATATGAAGGCAAACCCACTTTCCTTTCAGTATTTTGCTGCAATTGGCAGAAACAAGCATATTTGCTCATTCGGCCTGAAATTCTTTTTAGAGCATAAAAACTTACACTCTTGATTACTGGCTGAATAAAAGCTGTTGCAATGATATTTCCATGCTGAAATGAGTTGTTCTGGGTCAAATATGAAGGCAAACCCACTTTCATTTCATTTTTTTGCTGCCATTGGCAGAAATCAGCTCATTCAGCCTGAAAATGCTTTTAAGCGCATAAAAACTTACACTCTTGATTTCTGGCTAATTAAAAGCTGTTGCAATGATATTTCCATGCTGAAATGAGTTGTTCTGGGTCAAATATGAAGGCAAACCCACTTTCCTTTCAGTATTTTGCTGCAATTGGCAGAAACAAGCATATTTGCTCATTTGGCCTGAAAATGCTTTTAAGCGCATAAAAACGTACACTCTTGATTTCTGGCTAAATAAAAGCTGTTGCAATGATATTTCCATGCTGAACTGAGTTGTTCTGGGTCAAATATGAAGGCAAACCCACTTTCCTTTCAGTATTTTGCTGCAATTGGCAGAAACAAGCATATTTGCTCATTTGGCCTGAAAATGCTTTTTAGAGCATAAAAACTTACACTGTTGATTACTGGCTAAATAAAAGCTGTTGCAATGATATTTTCATGCTGAACTGAGTTGTTCTGGGTCAAATATGAAGGCAAACCCACTTTCCTTTCAGTATTTTGCTGCAATTGGTAGAAACAAGCATATTTGCTCATTCGGCCTGAAAATGCTTTAAAGCGCATAAAAACTTACACTCTTGATTTCTGGCTAAATAAAAGCTGTTGCAATGATATTTCCATGCTGAACTGAGTTGTTCTGGGTCAAATATGAAGGCAAATCCACTTTCCTTCCAGTGTTTTGCTGCAATAGGCAGAAACACGCATATTTGCTCCTTTGGTCTGAAAATGCTTTTAATCGATTAAAAAGTTACTCCCTTGATTTCTGGCTAAATAAACGCTGTTGCAATGATATTTCCATGCTGAACTGAGTTGTTCTGGGTCAAATATAAAGGCAAACCCACTTTCCTTTCAGTATTTTGCTGCAATTGGCAGAAACAGGCATATTTGCTTATTCGGCCTGAAAATGCTTTTAAGCGCATAAAAACTTACACTCTTGATTTCTGGCTAAATAAAAGCTGTTGCAATGATATTTCCATGCTGAACTGAGTTGTTCTGGGTCAAATATGAAGCCAAACCCACTTTCCTTTCAGTATTTTGCTGCAATAGGCAGAAACACGCATATCTGCTCCTTTGGTCTGAAAATGCTTTTAATCGATTAAAAAGTTACTCTCTTGATTTCTGGCTAAATAAACGCTGTTCAATGATATTTCCATGCTGAACTGAGTTGTTCTGGGTCAAATATGAAGGCAAACCCACTTTCCTTTCAGTATTTTGCTGCAATTGGCAGAAACAGGCATATTTGCTTATTCGGCCTGAAAATGCTTTTAAGCGCATAAAAACTTACACTCTTGATTTCTGGATAAATAAAAGCTGTTGCAATGATATTTCCATGCTGAACTGAGTTGTTCTGGGTCAAATATGAAGGCAAACCCACTTTCCTTCCAGTATTTTGCTGCAATTGGCAGAAACAAGCATATTTGCTAAATCGGCCTGAAAATGCTTTTAAGCGCATAAAAACTTACACTCTTGATTTCTGGCTAAATAAACGCTGTTGCAATGATATTTCCATGCTGAACTGAGTTGTTCTGGGTCAAATATGAAGGCAAACCCACTTTCCTTTCAGTATTTTGCTGCAATTGGCAGAAACAGGCATATTTGCTTATTCGGCCTGAAAATGCTTTTAAGCGCATAAAAACTTACACTCTTGATTTCTGGCTAAATAAAAGCTGTTGCAATGATATTTCCATGCTGAACTGAGTTGTTCTGGGTCAAATATGAAGGCAAACCCACTTTCCTTCCAGTATTTTGCTGCAATTGGCAGAAACAAGCATATTTGCTAAATCGGCCCTAAAATGCTTTTAAGCGCATAAAAACTTACACTCTTGATTTCTGGCTAAATATAAGCTGTTGCAATGATATTTCCATGCTGAACTGAGTTGTTCTGGTTCAAATATGAAGGCAAACCCACTTTCCTTTCAGTATTTTGCTGCAATTGGCAGAAAACAGCTCATTTGGCCTGAAAATGCTTTTAAGCGCATAAAAACTTACACTCTTGATTTCTGGCTAAATAAAAGCTGTTGCAATGATATTTCCATGCTGAACTGAGTTGTTCTGGGTCAAATATGAAGGCAAACCCACTTTCCTTTCAGTATTTTGCTGCAATTGGCAGAAACAAGCATATTTGCTCATTTGGCCTGAAAATGCTTTTAAGCGCATAAAAACTTACACTCTTGATTTCTGGCTAAATAAAAGCTGTTGCAATGATATTTCCATGCTGAACTGAGTTGTTGTGGGTCAAATATGAAGGCAAACCCACTTTCCTTTCAGTATTTTGCTGCAATTGGCAGAAACAAGCATATTTGCTTATTCGGCCTGAAATTCTTTTTAGAGCATAAAAACATACACTCTTGATTACTGGCTAAATAAAAGCTGTTGCAATGATATTTTCATGTTGACCTGAGTTGTACTGGGTCAAATATGAAGGCAACCCCACTTTCCTTTCAGTATTTTGCTGCAATTGGCAGAAACAGGTATATTTGCTTATTCGGCCTGAAAATGCTTTTAAGCGCATAAAAACTTAAACTCTTGATTTCTGGCTAAATAAAAGCTGTTGCAATGATATTTCCATGCTGAACTGAGTTGTTCTCGGTCAAATATGAAGGCAAACCCACTTTCCTTTCAGTATTTTGCTGCAATTGGCAGAAACAGGCATATTTGCTTATTCGGCCTGAAAATGCTTTTAAGCGCATACAAACTTACACTCTTGATTTCTGGCTAAATAAAAGCTGTTGCAATGATATTTCCATGCTGAACTGAGTTGTTCTGGGTCAAATATGAAGGCAAACCCACTTTCCTTCCACTATTTTGCTGCAATTGGCAGATACAAGCTCATTTGGCCTGAAAATGCTTTTAAGCGCATACAAACTTACACTCTTGATTTCTGGCTAAATAAAAGCTGTTGCAATGATATTTCCATGCTGAACTGAGTTGTTCTGGGTCAAATATGAAGGCAAACCCACTTTCCTTTCAGTATTTTGCTGCAATTGGCAGAAATCAGCTCATTTGGCCTGAAAATGCTTTAAAGCGCATAATAACTTACTCACTTGATTTCTGGCAAAATAACAGCTGTCGCAATGATATTTCCATGCTGAACTGAGTTGTTCTGGATCAAATATGAAGGAAAACCCACTTTCCTTCCAGTATTTTGCTGCAATTGGCAGAAATCAGCTCCTTTGGCCTGAAAATGCTTTTAAGCGCATAAAAACTTACACTCATTATTTCTGGCTAAATAAAAGCTGTTGCAATGATATTTCCATGCTGAACTGAGTTGTTCTGGGTCAAATATGAAGGCAAACCCACTTTCCTTTCAGTATTTTGCTGCAATTGGCAGAAATCAGCTCATTCAGCCTGAAAATGCTTTAAAGCGCATAATAACTTACACTCTTGATTTCTGGCTAAATAAAAGCTGTTGCAATGATATTTCCATGCTGAACTGAGTTGTTGTGGGTCAAATATGAAGGCAAACCCACTTTCCTTTCAGTATTTTGCTGCAATTGGCAGAAACAAGCATATTTGCTTATTCGGCCTGAAATTCTTTTTAGAGCATAAAAACATACACTCTTGATTACTGGCTAAATAAAAGCTGTTGCAATGATATTTCCATGCTGAACTGAGTTGTTCTGGGTCAAATATGAAGGCAAACCCACTTTCCTTTCAGTATTTTGCTGCAATTGGCAGAAATCAGCTCATTTGGCCTGAAAATGCTTTAAAGCGCATAATAACTTACTCACTTGATTTCTGGCTAAATAAAAGCTGTCGCAATGATATTTCCATGCTGAACTGAGTTGTTCTGGGTCAAATATGAAGGCAAACCCACTTTCCTTTCAGTATTTTGCTGCAATTGGCAGAAGAAAGCATATTTGCTCATTTGGCCTGAAAATGCTTTTAAGCGCATAAAAACTTACACTCTTGATTACTGGCTAAATAAAAGCTGTTGCAATGATATTTCCATGCTGAACTCAGTTGTTCTGGGTCAAAAATGAGGCAAACCCACTTTCCTTCCAGTATTTTGCTGCAATTGGCAGAAATCAGCTCCTTTGGCCTGAAAATGCTTTTTAGAGCATAAAAACATACACTCTTGATTACTGGCTAAATAAAAGCTGTTGCAATGATATTTTCATGTTGACCTGAGTTGTACTGGGTCAAATATGAAGGCAAACCCACTTTCCTTTCAGTATTTTGCTGCAATTGGCAGAAACAAGCATAATTGCTCACTCGGCCTAAAAATGCTTTTAAGCGCATAAAAACTTACACTCTTGATTACTGGCTAAATAAAAGCTGTTGCAATGATATTTTCATGCTGACCTGAGTTGTACTGGGTCAAATATGAAGGCAAACCCACTTTCCTTTCAGTATTTTGCTGCAATTGGCAGAAACAGGCATATTTGCTTATTCGGCCTGAAAATGCTTTTAAGCGCATAAAAACTTACACTCTTGATTTCTGGCTAAATAAAAGCTGTTGCAATGATATTTTCATGCTGAACTGAGTTGTTCTGGGTCAAATATGAAGCCAAACCCACTTTCCTTTCAGTATTTTGCTGCAATTGGCAGAAATCAGCTCATTTGGCCTGCAAATGCTTTAAAGCGCATAATAACTTACACTCTTGATTTCTGGCTAAATAAAAGCTGTTGCAATGATATTTCCATGCTGAACTGAGTTGTTCTGGGTCAAATATGAAGGCAAACCCACTTTCCTTCCAGTATTTTGCTGCAATTGGCAGAAATTAGCTCCTTTGGCCTGAAAATGCTTTTAAGCGCATAAAAACTTACACTCTTTATTTCTGGCTAAATAAAAGCTGTTGCAATGATATTTCCATGCTGAACTGAGTTGTTCTGGGTCAAATATGAAGGCAAACCCACTTTCCTTTCAGTATTTTGCTGCAATTGGCAGAAATCAGCTCATTTGGCCTGAAAATGCTTTAAAGCGCATAAAAACTTACACTCTTGATTTCTGGCTAAATAAAAGCTGTTGCAATGTTATTTCCATGCTGAACTGAGTTGTTCTGGGTCAAATATGAAGGCAAACCCACTTTCCTTCCAGTATTTTGCTGCAATTGGCAGAAATTAGCTCCTTTGGCCTGAAAATGCTTTTAAGCGCATAAAAACTTACACTCTTTATTTCTGGCTAAATAAAAGCTGTTGCAATGATATTTCCATGCTGAACTGATTTTTTCTGGGTCAAATATGAAGGCAAACCCACTTTCCTTTCAGTATTTTGCTGCAATTGGCAGAAATCAGCTCATTTGGCCTGAAAATGCTTTAAAGCGCAAAAAAACTTACACTCTTGATTTCTGGCTAAATAAAAGCTGTTGCAATGATATTTCCATGCTGAACTGAGTTGTTCTGGGTCAAATATGAAGGCAAACCCACTTTCCTTTCAGTATTTTGCTGCAATAGGCAGAAAAAAGCATATTTGCTCATTCGGCCTGAAAATGCTTTTAAGCCCATAAAAACTTACACTCTAGATTTCTGGCTAAATAAAAGCTGTTGCAATGATATTTCCATGCTGAACTGAGTTGTTCTTTGTCAAATATGAAGGCAAACCCACTTTCCTTTCAGTATTTTGCTGCAATTGGCAGAAACAAGCATATTTGCTCATTTGGCCTGAAAATGCTTTTAAGCGCATAAAAACTTACACTCTTGATTTCTGGCTAAATAAAAGCTATTGCAATGATATTTTCATGCTGACCTGAGTTGTACTGGGTCAAATATGAAGGCAACCCCACTTTCCTTTCAGTATTTTGCTGCAATTGGCAGAAATCAGCTCATTTCGCCTAAAAATGCTTTTAAGCGCATAAAAACTTACACTCTTGATTTCTGGCTAAATAAAAGCTATTGCAATGATATTTTCATGCTGAACTGAGTTGTTCTCGGTCAAATATGAAGGCAAACCCACTTTCCTTTCAGTATTTTGCTGCAATTGGCAGAAACAGGCATATTTGCTTATTCGGCCTGAAAATGCTTTTAAGCGCATAAAAACTTACACTCTTGATTTCTGGCTAAATAAAAGCTGTTGCAATGATATTTTCATGCTGAACTGAGTTGTTCTGGGTCAAATATTAAGGCAAACCTACTTTCCTTTCAGTATTTTGCTGCAATTGGCAGATACCAGCTCATTTGGCCTGTAAATGCTTTTAAGCGCTTCAAAACTTACACTCTTGATTTCTGGCTAAATAAAAGCTGTTGCAATGATATTTCCATGCTGAACTGAGTTGTTCTGGGTCAAATATGAAGCCAAACCCACTTTCCTTTCAGTATTTTGCTGCAATAGGCAGAAACACGCATATTTGCTCCTTTGGTCTGAAAATCCTTTTAATCGATTAAAAACTTACACTCTTGATTTCTGGCTAAATAAAAGCTGTTGCAATGATATTTCCATGCTGAACTGAGTTGTTCTCGGTCAAATATGAAGGCAAACCCACTTTCCTTTCAGTATTTTGCTGCAATTGGCAGAAATAGGCATATTTGCTTATTCGGCCTGAAAATGCTTTTAAGCGCATACAAACTTACACTCTTGATTTCTGGCTAAATAAAAGCTGTTGCAATGATATTTCCATGCTGAACTGAGTTGTTCTGGGTCAAATATGAAGGCAAACCCACTTTCCTTTCAGTATTTTGCTGCAATTGGCAGAAATCAGCTCATTTGGCCTGAAAATGCTTTAAAGCGCATAATAACTTACTCACTTGATTTCTGGCAAAATAACAGCTGTCGCAATGATATTTCCATGCTGAACTGAGTTGTTCTGGATCAAATATGAAGGAAAACCCACTTTCCTTCCAGTATTTTGCTGCAATTGGCAGAAATCAGCTCCTTTGGCCTGAAAATGCTTTTAAGCGCATAAAAACTTACACTCATTATTTCTGGCTAAATAAAAGCTGTTGCAATGATATTTCCATGCTGAACTGAGTTGTTCTGGGTCAAATATGAAGGCAAACCCACTTTCCTTTCAGTATTTTGCTGCAATTGGATGAAACAAGCATATTTGCTCATTTGGCCTGAAATTCTTTTTAGAGCATAAAAACTTACACTCTTGATTACTGGCTAAATAAAAGCTGTTGCAATGATATTTTCATGCTGAACTGAGTTGTTCTGGGTCAAATATGAAGGCAAACCCACTTTCCTTTCAGTATTTTGCTGCAATTGGCAGAAATCAGCTCATTCAGCCTGAAAATGCTTTAAAGCGCATAATAACTTACACTCTTGATTTCTGGCTAAATAAAAGCTGTTGCAATGATATTTCCATGCTGAACTGAGTTGTTGTGGGTCAAATATGAAGGCAAACCCACTTTCCTTTCAGTATTTTGCTGCAATTGGCAGAAACAAGCATATTTGCTTATTCGGCCTGAAATTCTTTTTAGAGCATAAAAACATACACTCTTGATTACTGGCTAAATAAAAGCTGTTGCAATGATATTTCCATGCTGAACTGAGTTGTTCTGGGTCAAATATGAAGGCAAACCCACTTTCCTTTCAGTATTTTGCTGCAATTGGCAGAAATCAGCTCATTTGGCCTGAAAATGCTTTAAAGCGCATAATAACTTACTCACTTGATTTCTGGCTAAATAAAAGCTGTCGCAATGATATTTCCATGCTGAACTGAGTTGTTCTGGATCAAATATGAAGGCAAACCCACTTTCCTTTCAGTATTTTGCTGCAATTGGCAGAAGAAAGCATATTTGCTCATTTGGCCTGAAAATGCTTTTAAGCGCATAAAAACTTACACTCTTGATTACTGGCTAAATAAAAGCTGTTGCAATGATATTTCCATGCTGAACTCAGTTGTTCTGGGTCAAAAATGAGGCAAACCCACTTTCCTTCCAGTATTTTGCTGCAATTGGCAGAAATCAGCTCCTTTGGCCTGAAAATGCTTTTTAGAGCATAAAAACATACACTCTTGATTACTGGCTAAATAAAAGCTGTTGCAATGATATTTTCATGTTGACCTGAGTTGTACTGGGTCAAATATGAAGGCAAACCCACTTTCCTTTCAGTATTTTGCTGCAATTGGCAGAAACAAGCATAATTGCTCACTCGGCCTAAAAATGCTTTTAAGCGCATAAAAACTTACACTCTTGATTACTGGCTAAATAAAAGCTGTTGCAATGATATTTTCATGCTGACCTGAGTTGTACTGGGTCAAATATGAAGGCAAACCCACTTTCCTTTCAGTATTTTGCTGCAATTGGCAGAAACAGGCATATTTGCTTATTCGGCCTGAAAATGCTTTTAAGCGCATAAAAACTTACACTCTTGATTTCTGGCTAAATAAAAGCTGTTGCAATGATATTTTCATGCTGAACTGAGTTGTTCTGGGTCAAATATGAAGCCAAACCCACTTTCCTTTCAGTATTTTGCTGCAATTGGCAGAAATCAGCTCATTTGGCCTGCAAATGCTTTAAAGCGCATAATAACTTACACTCTTGATTTCTGGCTAAATAAAAGCTGTTGCAATGATATTTCCATGCTGAACTGAGTTGTTCTGGGTCAAATATGAAGGCAAACCCACTTTCCTTCCAGTATTTTGCTGCAATTGGCAGAAATTAGCTCCTTTGGCCTGAAAATGCTTTTAAGCGCATAAAAACTTACACTCTTTATTTCTGGCTAAATAAAAGCTGTTGCAATGATATTTCCATGCTGAACTGAGTTGTTCTGGGTCAAATATGAAGGCAAACCCACTTTCCTTTCAGTATTTTGCTGCAATTGGCAGAAATCAGCTCATTTGGCCTGAAAATGCTTTAAAGCGCATAAAAACTTACACTCTTGATTTCTGGCTAAATAAAAGCTGTTGCAATGATATTTCCATGCTGAACTGAGTTGTTCTGGGTCAAATATGAAGGCAAACCCACTTTCCTTCCAGTGTTTTGCTGCAATTGGCAGAAATTAGCTCCTTTGGCCTGAAAATGCTTTTAAGCGCATAAAAACTTACACTCTTTATTTCTGGCTAAATAAAAGCTGTTGCAATGATATTTCCATGCTGAACTGATTTTTTCTGGGTCAAATATGAAGGCAAACCCACTTTCCTTTCAGTATTTTGCTGCAATTGGCAGAAATCAGCTCATTTGGCCTGAAAATGCTTTAAAGCGCAAAAAAACTTACACTCTTGATTTCTGGCTAAATAAAAGCTGTTGCAATGATATTTCCATGCTGAACTGAGTTGTTCTTTGTCAAATATGAAGGCAAACCCACTTTCCTTTCAGTATTTTGCTGCAATAGGCAGAAAAAAGCATATTTGCTCATTCGGCCTGAAAATGCTTTTAAGCCCATAAAAACTTACACTCTAGATTTCTGGCTAAATAAAAGCTGTTGCAATGATATTTCCATGCTGAACTGAGTTGTTCTTTGTCAAATATGAAGGCAAACCCACTTTCCTTTCAGTATTTTGCTGCAATTGGCAGAAACAAGCATATTTGCTCATTTGGCCTGAAAATGCTTTTAAGCGCATAAAAACTTACACTCTTGATTTCTGGCTAAATAAAAGCTATTGCAATGATATTTTCATGCTGACCTGAGTTGTACTGGGTCAAATATGAAGGCAACCCCACTTTCCTTTCAGTATTTTGCTGCAATTGGCAGAAATCAGCTCATTTCGCCTAAAAATGCTTTTAAGCGCATAAAAACTTACACTCTTGATTTCTGGCTAAATAAAAGCTATTGCAATGATATTTTCATGCTGAACTGAGTTGTTCTCGGTCAAATATGAAGGCAAACCCACTTTCCTTTCAGTATTTTGCTGCAATTGGCAGAAACAGGCATATTTGCTTATTCGGCCTGAAAATGCTTTTAAGCGCATAAAAACTTACACTCTTGATTTCTGGCTAAATAAAAGCTGTTGCAATGATATTTTCATGCTGAACTGAGTTGTTCTGGGTCAAATATTAAGGCAAACCTACTTTCCTTTCAGTATTTTGCTGCAATTGGCAGATACCAGCTCATTTGGCCTGTAAATGCTTTTAAGCGCTTCAAAACTTACACTCTTGATTTCTGGCTAAATAAAAGCTGTTGCAATGATATTTCCATGCTGAACTGAGTTGTTCTGGGTCAAATATGAAGCCAAACCCACTTTCCTTTCAGTATTTTGCTGCAATAGGCAGAAACACGCATATTTGCTCCTTTGGTCTGAAAATCCTTTTAATCGATTAAAAACTTACACTCTTGATTTCTGGCTAAATAAAAGCTGTTGCAATGATATTTCCATGCTGAACTGAGTTGTTCTCGGTCAAATATGAAGGCAAACCCACTTTCCTTTCAGTATTTTGCTGCAATTGGCAGAAACAGGCATATTTGCTTATTCGGCCTGAAAATGCTTTTAAGCGCATACAAACTTACACTCTTGATTTCTGGCTAAATAAAAGCTGTTGCAATGATATTTCCATGCTGAACTGAGTTGTTCTGGGTCAAATATGAAGGCAAACCCACTTTCCTTTCAGTATTTTGCTGCAATTGGCAGAAATCAGCTCATTTGGCCTGAAAATGCTTTAAAGCGCATAATAACTTACTCACTTGATTTCTGGCAAAATAACAGCTGTCGCAATGATATTTCCATGCTGAACTGAGTTGTTCTGGATCAAATATGAAGGAAAACCCACTTTCCTTCCAGTATTTTGCTGCAATTGGCAGAAATCAGCTCCTTTGGCCTGAAAATGCTTTTAAGCGCATAAAAACTTACACTCATTATTTCTGGCTAAATAAAAGCTGTTGCAATGATATTTCCATGCTGAACTGAGTTGTTCTGGGTCAAATATGAAGGCAAACCCACTTTCCTTTCAGTATTTTGCTGCAATTGGATGAAACAAGCATATTTGCTCATTTGGCCTGAAATTCTTTTTAGAGCATAAAAACTTACACTCTTGATTACTGGCTAAATAAAAGCTGTTGCAATGATATTTTCATGCTGAACTGAGTTGTTCTGGGTCAAATATGAAGGCAAACCCACTTTCCTTTCAGTATTTTGCTGCAATTGGCAGAAATCAGCTCATTCAGCCTGAAAATGCTTTAAAGCGCATAATAACTTACACTCTTGATTTCTGGCTAAATAAAAGCTGTTGCAATGATATTTCCATGCTGAACTGAGTTGTTGTGGGTCAAATATGAAGGCAAACCCACTTTCCTTTCAGTATTTTGCTGCAATTGGCAGAAACAAGCATATTTGCTTATTCGGCCTGAAATTCTTTTTAGAGCATAAAAACATACACTCTTGATTACTGGCTAAATAAAAGCTGTTGCAATGATATTTCCATGCTGAACTGAGTTGTTCTGGGTCAAATATGAAGGCAAACCCACTTTCCTTTCAGTATTTTGCTGCAATTGGCAGAAATCAGCTCATTTGGCCTGAAAATGCTTTAAAGCGCATAATAACTTACTCACTTGATTTCTGGCTAAATAAAAGCTGTCGCAATGATATTTCCATGCTGAACTGAGTTGTTCTGGATCAAATATGAAGGCAAACCCACTTTCCTTTCAGTATTTTGCTGCAATTGGCAGAAGAAAGCATATTTGCTCATTTGGCCTGAAAATGCTTTTAAGCGCATAAAAACTTACACTCTTGATTACTGGCTAAATAAAAGCTGTTGCAATGATATTTCCATGCTGAACTCAGTTGTTCTGGGTCAAAAATGAGGCAAACCCACTTTCCTTCCAGTATTTTGCTGCAATTGGCAGAAATCAGCTCCTTTGGCCTGAAAATGCTTTTTAGAGCATAAAAACATACACTCTTGATTACTGGCTAAATAAAAGCTGTTGCAATGATATTTTCATGTTGACCTGAGTTGTACTGGGTCAAATATGAAGGCAAACCCACTTTCCTTTCAGTATTTTGCTGCAATTGGCAGAAACAAGCATAATTGCTCACTCGGCCTAAAAATGCTTTTAAGCGCATAAAAACTTACACTCTTGATTACTGGCTAAATAAAAGCTGTTGCAATGATATTTTCATGCTGACCTGAGTTGTACTGGGTCAAATATGAAGGCAAACCCACTTTCCTTTCAGTATTTTGCTGCAATTGGCAGAAACAGGCATATTTGCTTATTCGGCCTGAAAATGCTTTTAAGCGCATAAAAACTTACACTCTTGATTTCTGGCTAAATAAAAGCTGTTGCAATGATATTTTCATGCTGAACTGAGTTGTTCTGGGTCAAATATGAAGCCAAACCCACTTTCCTTTCAGTATTTTGCTGCAATTGGCAGAAATCAGCTCATTTGGCCTGCAAATGCTTTAAAGCGCATAATAACTTACACTCTTGATTTCTGGCTAAATAAAAGCTGTTGCAATGATATTTCCATGCTGAACTGAGTTGTTCTGGGTCAAATATGAAGGCAAACCCACTTTCCTTCCAGTATTTTGCTGCAATTGGCAGAAATTAGCTCCTTTGGCCTGAAAATGCTTTTAAGCGCATAAAAACTTACACTCTTTATTTCTGGCTAAATAAAAGCTGTTGCAATGATATTTCCATGCTGAACTGAGTTGTTCTGGGTCAAATATGAAGGCAAACCCACTTTCCTTTCAGTATTTTGCTGCAATTGGCAGAAATCAGCTCATTTGGCCTGAAAATGCTTTAAAGCGCATAAAAACTTACACTCTTGATTTCTGGCTAAATAAAAGCTGTTGCAATGATATTTCCATGCTGAACTGAGTTGTTCTGGGTCAAATATGAAGGCAAACCCACTTTCCTTCCAGTGTTTTGCTGCAATTGGCAGAAATTAGCTCCTTTGGCCTGAAAATGCTTTTAAGCGCATAAAAACTTACACTCTTTATTTCTGGCTAAATAAAAGCTGTTGCAATGATATTTCCATGCTGAACTGATTTTTTCTGGGTCAAATATGAAGGCAAACCCACTTTCCTTTCAGTATTTTGCTGCAATTGGCAGAAATCAGCTCATTTGGCCTGAAAATGCTTTAAAGCGCAAAAAAACTTACACTCTTGATTTCTGGCTAAATAAAAGCTGTTGCAATGATATTTCCATGCTGAACTGAGTTGTTCTGGGTCAAATATGAAGGCAAACCCACTTTCCTTTCAGTATTTTGCTGCAATAGGCAGAAAAAAGCATATTTGCTCATTCGGCCTGAAAATGCTTTTAAGCCCATAAAAACTTACACTCTAGATTTCTGGCTAAATAAAAGCTGTTGCAATGATATTTCCATGCTGAACTGAGTTGTTCTTTGTCAAATATGAAGGCAAACCCACTTTCCTTTCAGTATTTTGCTGCAATTGGCAGAAACAAGCATATTTGCTCATTTGGCCTGAAAATGCTTTTAAGCGCATAAAAACTTACACTCTTGATTTCTGGCTAAATAAAAGCTATTGCAATGATATTTTCATGCTGACCTGAGTTGTACTGGGTCAAATATGAAGGCAACCCCACTTTCCTTTCAGTATTTTGCTGCAATTGGCAGAAATCAGCTCATTTCGCCTAAAAATGCTTTTAAGCGCATAAAAACTTACACTCTTGATTTCTGGCTAAATAAAAGCTATTGCAATGATATTTTCATGCTGAACTGAGTTGTTCTCGGTCAAATATGAAGGCAAACCCACTTTCCTTTCAGTATTTTGCTGCAATTGGCAGAAACAGGCATATTTGCTTATTCGGCCTGAAAATGCTTTTAAGCGCATAAAAACTTACACTCTTGATTTCTGGCTAAATAAAAGCTGTTGCAATGATATTTTCATGCTGAACTGAGTTGTTCTGGGTCAAATATTAAGGCAAACCTACTTTCCTTTCAGTATTTTGCTGCAATTGGCAGATACCAGCTCATTTGGCCTGTAAATGCTTTTAAGCGCTTCAAAACTTACACTCTTGATTTCTGGCTAAATAAAAGCTGTTGCAATGATATTTCCATGCTGAACTGAGTTGTTCTGGGTCAAATATGAAGCCAAACCCACTTTCCTTTCAGTATTTTGCTGCAATAGGCAGAAACACGCATATTTGCTCCTTTGGTCTGAAAATCCTTTTAATCGATTAAAAAGTTACTCTCTTGATTTCTGGCTAAATAAACGCTGTTGCAATGATATTTCCATGCTGAACTGAGTTGTTCTGGGTCAAATATGAAGGCAAACCCACTTTCCTTTCAGTATTTTGCTGCAATTGGCAGACATCAGCTCCTTTGGCCTGAAAATGCTTTTAAGCGCATAAAAACTTACACTCTTGATTTCTGGCTAAATAAAAGCTGTTGCAATGATATTTCCATGCTGAACTGAGTTGTTCTGGGTCAAATATGAAGGCAAACCCACTTTCCTTTCAGTATTTTGCTGCAATTGGCAGAAACAGGCATATTTGCTTAATCGGCCTGAAAATGCTTTTAAGCGCATAAAAACTTACACTCTTGATTTCTGGCTAAATAAAAGCTGTTGCAATGATATTTCCATGCTGAACTGAGTTGTTCTGGGTCAAATATGAAGGCAAACCCACTTTCCTTCCAGTATTTTGCTGCAATAGGCAGAAACACGCATATTTGCTCCTTTGGTCTGAAAATGCTTTTAATCGATTAAAAAGTTAGCCCTTGATTTCTGGCTAAATAAACGCTGTTGCAATGATATTTCCATGCTGAACTGAGTTGTTCTGGGTCAAATATGAAGGCAAACCCACTTTCCTTTCAGTATTTTGCTGCAATTGGCAGAAACAGGCATATTTGCTTAATCGGCCTGAAAATGCTTTTAAGCGCATAAAAACTTACACTCTTGATTTCTGGCTAAATAAAAGCTGTTGCAATGATATTTCCATGCTGAACTGAGTTGTTCTGGGTCAAATATGAAGGCAAACCCACTTTCCTTTCAGTATTTTGCTGCAATTGGCAGAAACAGGCATATTTGCTTAATCGGCCTGAAAATGCTTTTAAGCGCATAAAAACTTACACTCTTGATTTCTGGCTAAATAAAAGCTGTTGCAATGATATTTCCATGCTGAACTGAGTTGTTCTGGGTCAAATATGAAGGCAAACCCACTTTCCTTCCAGTATTTTGCTGCAATTGGCAGAAACACGCATATTTGCTCCTTTGGTCTGAAAATGCTTTTAATCGATTAAAAAGTTACTCCCTTGATTTCTGGCTAAATAAACGCTGTTGCAATGATATTTCCATGCTGAACTGAGTTGTTCTGGGTCAAATATGAAGGCAAACCCACTTTCCTTTCAGTATTTTGCTGCAATTGGCAGAAACAGGCATATTTGCTTATTCGGCCTGAAAATGCTTTTAAGCGCATAAAAACTTACACTCTTGATTTCTGGCTAAATAAAAGCTGTTGCAATGATATTTCCATGCTGAACTGAGTTGTTCTGGGTCAAATATGAAGCCAAACCCACTTTCCTTTCAGTATTTTGCTGCAATAGGCAGAAACACGCATATCTGCTCCTTTGGTCTGAAAATGCTTTTAATCGATTAAAAAGTTACTCTCTTGATTTCTGGCTAAATAAACGCTGTTGCAATGATATTTCCATGCTGAACTGAGTTGTTCTGGGTCAAATATGAAGGCAAACCCACTTTCCTTTCAGTATTTTGCTGCAATTGGCAGAAACAGGCATATTTGCTTATTCGGCCTGAAAATGCTTTTAAGCGCATAAAAACTTACACTCTTGATTTCTGGCTAAATAAAAGCTGTTGCAATGATATTTCCATGCTGAACTGAGTTGTTCTGGGTCAAATATGAAGGCAAACCCACTTTCCTTCCAGTATTTTGCTGCAATTGGCAGAAACAAGCATATTTGCTAAATCGGCCTGAAAATGCTTTTAAGCGCATAAAAACTTACACTCTTGATTTCTGGCTAAATATAAGCTGTTGCTATGATATTTCCATGCTGAACTGAGTTGTTCTGGTTCAAATATGAAGGCAAACCCACTTTCCTTTCAGTATTTTGCTGCAATTGGCAGAAACCAGCTCATTTGGCCTGAAAATGCTTTTAAGCGCTTAAAAACTTACACTCTTGATTTCTGGCTAAATAAAAGCTGTTGCAATGATATTTCCATGCTGAACTCAGTTGTTCTGGGTCAAATATGAAGGCAAACCCACTTTCCTTTCAGTATTTTGCTGCAATTGGCAGAAACAAGCATATTTGCTCATTTGGCCTGAAAATGCTTTTAAGCGCATAAAAACTTACACTCTTGATTTCTGGCTAAATAAAAGCTGTTGCAATGATATTTCCATGCTGAACTGAGTTGTTGTGGGTCAAATATGAAGGCAAACCCACTTTCCTTTCAGTATTTTGCTGCAATTGGCAGAAACAAGCATATTTGCTTATTCGGCCTGAAATTCTTTTTAGAGCATAAAAACATACACTCTTGATTACTGGCTAAATAAAAGCTGTTGCAATGATATTTTCATGCTGACCTGAGTTGTACTGGGTCAAATATGAAGGCAAACCCACTTTCCTTTCAGTATTTTGCTGCAATTGGCAGAAACAAGCATATTTGCTCATTCGGCCTGAAAATGCTTTTAAGCGCATAAAAACTTACACTCTTGATTTCTGGCTAAATAAAAGCTGTTGCAATGATATTTCCATGCTGAACTGAGTTGTTCTGGGTCAAATATGAAGGCAAACCCACTTTCCTTTCAGTATTTTGCTGCAATTGGCAGAAATCAGCTCATTTGGCCTGAAAATGCTTTTAAGCGCATAAAAACTTACACTCTTGATTTCTGGCTAAATAAAAGCTATTGCAATGATATTTTCATGCTGAACTGAGTTGTTCTGTGTCAAAAAACAAGGCAAACCCACTTTCCTTTCAGTATTTTCATGCAATTGGCAAAAATCAGCTCATTTGGACTGAAAATGCTTTAACGCGCATAAAAACTTACACTCTTGATTGCTGGCTAAATAAAAGCTGTTGCAATGATATTTCCACGCTGAACTGAGTTGTTCTGGATCAAATATGAAGGCAAACCCACTTTCCTTTCACAATTTTGCTGCAATTGGCAGAAATCAACTCATTTGGACTGAAAATGCTTTTAAGCGCATAAAAACTTACACTCTTGATTTCTCGCTAAATACAAGTTGTTGCAATGATATTTCCATGCTGAACTGAGTTGTTTTGGGTCAAATATGAAGGCAAACCCACTTTCCTTTCAGTATTTTACTGCAATTGGTAGAAACAAGCATATTTGCTTCGTCCTGAAAATGCTTTACAGCGCATAAAAACTTACATTCTTAATTTCTGGCTGGATAAAAGCTGTTGCAATGATATTTCCATGTTTAACTGATTTGTTCTGGGTCAAATATGAAGGCAAACCCACTTTGCCTTCAGTATTTTGCTGCAATTGGCAGAAATCAGCTCATTCGGCATGAAAATGCTTTGAAGCGCATCCAAACTTACACACTTGATTTCTGGCTAAATACAAGTTGTTGCAATGATATATCCATGCTGAACTGAGTTGTTCTGGGTCAAATATGAAGGCAAACCCACTTTCCTTTCAGTATTTTGCTGCAATTGGCAGAAATCAGCTCATTTGGACTGAAAATGCTTTTAAGCGCATAAAAACTTACACTCTTAATTTCTGGCTAAATAAAAGCTGTTGCAATGATATTTCCATGCTGAACTGAGTTGTTCGGGATCAAATATGAAGGCAAACCCACTTTCCTTTCAGTATTTTGCTGCAATTGGCAAAAATCAGCTCATTTGGACTGAAAATGCTTTAAAGCGCATACAAACTTACACTCTTGATTTCTGGCTAAATAAAAGCTGTTGCAATGATATTTCCATGCTGAACTGAGTTGTTCTGGGTCAAATATGAAGGCAAACCCACTTTCCTTTCAGTATTTTGCTGCAATTGGCGGAAATCAGCTCATTTGGCCTGAAAATGCTTTTAAGCGCATAAAAAGTTACAATCTTGATTTCTGGCTAAATACAAGTTGTTGCAATGATATTTCCATGCTGAACTGAGTTGTTCGGGACCAAATATGAAGGCAAACCCACTTTCCTTTTAGAATTTTAATACAATTGGCAGAAATCAACTCATTTGGACTGACAATGCTTTTAAGCTCATAAAAACTTAGACTCTTGATATCTGGTTAATACAAGTTGTTGCAATGATACTTCCATGCTGAACTGAGTTGTTCTGTATCAAATATGAAGGCAAACCCACTTTCCTTTCAGTATTTTGCTGCAATTGGCAGAAATCAGCTCATTTGGACTGAAAATGCTTTTAAGCGCATAAAAACTTACACTCTTAATTTCTGGCAAAATAAAAGCTGTTGCAATGATATTTCCATGAGTTGTTTTGGGTCAAATATGAAGGCAAACCCACTTTCCTTTCAGTATGTTGCTGCAATTGGTAGAAATCAACTCTTTTCGCCTGAAAATGCTTTACAGCGCATAAAAACTTCAACTCTTGATTTCTGGCTAAATATAAGCTGTTGCAATGATATTTCCATGCTGAACTGTGTATTTCTGGGTCAAATATGAAGGCAAACCCACTTTCCTTTCAGTATTTTGCTGCAATTGGCAGAAACAAGCATATTTACTTCCGCCTGAAAATACTTTTAAGTGCATAAAAACTTAGACTCTTGATTTCTGGCTAGATAAAAGCTGTTGCAATGATATTTCCATGCTGAACTGAGTTGTTCTGGATCAAATATGAAGGCAAACCCACTTTCCTTTCAGATTGTTGCTGCAATTGGCAGAAATCAACTCATTTGGACTGAAAATGCTTTTAAGCGCATAAAAACTTACACTCTTGATTTCTGGCTAAATGAAAGCTGTTGCAATGATAGTTCCATGCTGAACTGAGTTGTTCTGGGTCAAATATGAATGAAAACCCAGTTTGCCTTCAGAATTTTGCTGCAATTGGCAGAAATCAACTCATTTGGACTGAAAATGCTTTTAAGCGCATACAAACTTACACTCTTGATTTCTGGCTAAATAAAAGTTGTTGCAATGATATTTCCATGCTGAACTGACTTGTTCTGGGTCAAATATGAAGGCAAACCCACTTTCCTTTCACAATTTTGCTGCAATTGGCAGAAATCAACTCATTTGTACTGAAAATGCTTTTAAGCGCATACAAACTTACACTCTTGATTGCTGGCTAAATAAAAGCTGTTGCAATGATATTTCCATGTTGAACTGAGTTGTTCTGTGTCAAATATGAAGGCAAACCAAATTTCATTTCAGTATTTTGCTACAATTTGCAGAAATAAGCTCATTTGGCCTGAAAATGCTTTTAAACGCACAAAAACTTACACTCTTGATTTCTGGCAAAATAAAAGCTGTTGCAATGATATTTCCATGCTGAACTGAGTTGTTCTGGGTCAAATATGAATGAAAACCCAGTTTGCCTTCAGAATTTTGCTGCACTTAGCAGAAATCATCTCATTTGGCCTGAATATGCTTATAAGCGCATAAAAACTTACACTCTTGATTTCTGGCTAAATAAAAGCTGTTGCAATGATATTTCCATGCTGAACTGAGTTGTTCTGGATCAAACATGAAGGCAAACCCACTTTCCTTTCAGAATTTTAATGCAATTGGCAGAAATCAGCTCATTTGGACTGAAAATGCTTTAAAGCGCATAAAAACTTACACTCTTGATTTCTAGCTGGATAAAAGTTGTTGCAATGATATTTCCATGCTGAACTGACTTGTTCTGGGTCAAATATGAAGGCAAACCCACTTTCCTTTCAGTATTTTGCTGCAATTGGCAGAAATCAGCTCATTTGGACTGAAAATGCTTTTAAGCGCATAAAAACTTACACTCTTGATTTCTGGCTAAATAAAAGCTGTTGCAATGATATTTCCATGCTGAACTGAGTTGTTCTGGATCAAATATGAAGGCAAACCCACTTTCCTTTCAGAATGTTGCTGCAATTGGCAGAAATCAACTCATTTGGACTGAAAATGCTTTTAAGCGCATAAAAACTTACACTCTTGATTTCTGGCTAAATAAAAGCTGTTGCAATGATATTTCCATGCTGAACTGAGTTGTTCTGGGTCAAATATGAATGAAAACCCAGTTTGCCTTCAGAATTTTGCTGCAATTGGCAAAAATCAGCTCATTAAGCCTGAAAATGCTTTTAAGCGCATACAAACTTACACTCTTGATTTCTGGCTAAATGAAAGCTGTTGCAATGATAGTTCCATGCTGAACTGAGTTGTTCTGGGTCAAATATGAATGAAAACCCAGTTTGCCTTCAGAATTTTGATGCAATTAGCAGAAATCATCTCATTTGGCCTGAAAATGCTTTACAGCGCATAAGAACTTACACTCTTGATTTCTGGTTATTACAAGTTGTTGCAATGATATTTCCATGCTGAACTGAGTTGTTCTGTATCAAATATGAAGGCAAACCTACTTTCCTTTCAGAATTTTTCTGCAATTGGCAGAAATCAGCTCATTTGGACTGAAAATGCTTTAAAAGCGCATAAAAACTTACACTCTTGATTTCTGGCTGGATGAAAGTTGTTGCAATGATATTTCCATGCTGAACTGACTTGTTCTAGGTCAAATATGAAGGTAAACCCACTTTCCTTTCAGTATTTTGCTGCAATTGGCAGAAATCAGCTCCTTTGGCCTGAATTGCTTTTAAGCGCATAAAAACTTACACTCTTAATTTCTGGCAAAATAAAAGCTGTTGCAATGATATTTCCATGAGTTGTTTTGGGTCAAATATGAAGGCAAACCCACTTTCCTTTCAGTATGTTGCTGCAATTGGTAGAAATCAACTCTTTTCGCCTGAAAATGCTTTACAGCGCATAAAAACTTCAACTCTTGATTTCTGGCTAAATAAAAGCTGTTGCAATGATATTTCCATGCTGAACTGAGTTGTTCTGGGTCAAATATGAAGGCAAACCCACTTTCCTTTCAGAATTTTGCTGCAATTGGCAGAAATCAACTCATTTGGACTGAAAATACTTTTAAGCGCATACAAACTTACACTCTTGATTTCTGGCTAAATGAAAGCTGTTGCAATGATATTTCCATGCTGAACTGAGTTGTTCTGGGTCAAATATGAATGAAAACCCAGTTTGCCTTCAGAATTTTGCTGCACTTAGCAGAAATCATCTCATTTGGCCTGAATATGCTTATAAGCGCATAAAAACTTACACTCTTGATTTCTGGCTAAATAAAAGCTGTTGCAATGATATTTCCATGCTAAACTGAGTTGTTCTGGGTCAGATATGAAGGCAAACCCACTTTCCTTTCAGTATTTTGCTGCAATTAGCAGAAATCAGCTCATTTGGCCTAAAAATGCTTTTAAGCGCATAAAAACTTACACTCTTGATTTCTGGCTAAATAAAAGCTGTTGCAATGATATTTCCATGCTGAACTGAGTTGTTCTGGATCAAACATGAAGGCAAACCCACTTTCCTTTCAGAATTTTAATGCAATTGGCAGAAATCAGCTCATTTGGACTGAAAATGCTTTAAAGCGCATAAAAACTTACACTCTTGATTTCTGGCTGGATAAAAGTTGTTGCAATGATATTTCCATGCTGAACTGAGTTGTTCTGGGTCAAATATGAATGAAAACCCACTTTGCCTTCAGAATTTTGCTGCAATTGGCAAAAATCAGCTCATTAAGCCTGAAAATGCTTTTAAGCGCATACAAACTTACACTCTTGATTTCTGGCTAAATAAAAGCTGTTGCAATGACATTTCCATGCTGAACTGAGTATTTCTGGGTCAAATATGAAGGCAAACCCACTTTCCTTTCACAATTTTGCTGCAATTGGCAGAAATCAACTCATTTGTACTGAAACTGCTTATAAGCGCATAAAAACTTCCACTCTTGATTGCTGGCTAAATCAAACCTGTTGCAATGATATTTCCATGTTGAACTGAGTTGTTCTGGGTCAAATATGAAGGCAAACCAAATTTCATTTCAGTATTTTGCTACAATTGGCAGAATTAAGCTCATTTGGCCTGAAAATGCTTTTAAATGCATAAAAACTTATACTCTTGATTTCTGGCAAAATAAAAGCTGTTGCAATGATATTTCCATGCTGAACTGAGTTGTTCTGGGTCAAATATGAAGGCAAACCCAGTTTGCCTTCAGAATTTTGCTGCAATTAGCAGAAATCATCTCATTTGGCCTGAAAATGCTTATAAGCGAATAAAAACTTACACTCTTGATTTCTGGCTAAATAAAAGCTGTTGCAATGATATTTCCATGCTAAACTGAGTTGTTCTGGGTCAGATATGAAGGCAAACCCACTTTCCTTTCAGTATTTTGCTGCAATTAGCAGAAATCAGCTCATTTGGCCTAAAAATACTTTTAAGCGCATAAAAACTTACACTCTTGATTTCTGGCTAAATGAAAGCTGTTGCAATGATATTTCCATGCTGAACTGAGTTGTTTTGGGTCAAATATGAAGGCAAACCCACTTTCCTTTCAGTATTTTGCTGCAATTGGTAGAAACAAGCATATTTGCTTCGGCCTAAAAATGCTTTACAGCGCATAAGAACTTACACTCTTGATTTCTGGCTGGATAAAAGTTGTTGCAATGATATTTCCATGCTGAACTGACTTGTTCTGGGTCAAATATGAAGGCAACCCCACTTTCCTTTCAGTATTTTGCTGCAATTGGCAAAAATCAGCTCATTTGGACTAAAAATGCTTTAAAGCGCATACAAACTAACACTCTTGATTTCTGGCTAAATAAAAGCTGTTGCAATGATATTTCCATGCTGAACTGAGTTGTTCTGGATCAAACATGAAGGCAAACCCACTTTCCTTTCAGAATTTTAATGCAATTGGCAGAAATCAGCTCATTTGGACTGAAAATGCTTTAAAGTGCATAAAAACTTACACTCTTGATTTCTGGCTGGATAAAAGTTGTTGCAATGATATTTCCATGCTGAACTGACTTGTTCTGGGTCAAATATGAAGGCAACCCCACTTTCCTTTCAGAATTTTAATGCAATTGGCAGAAATCAACTTATTTGGACTGAAAATGCTTTTAAGCTCATAGAAACTTACACTCTTGATTTCTGGTTAATACAAGTTGTTGCAATGATATTTCCATTCTGAACTGAGTTGTTCTGTATCAAATATGAAGGCAAAACTACTTTCCTTTCAGAATTTTTCTGCAATTGGCAGAAATCAACTCATTTGGACTGAAAATGATTTTAAGCGC
Organism: Channa argus; assembly: GCF_033026475.1. Taxonomy (NCBI): domain Eukaryota; kingdom Metazoa; phylum Chordata; class Actinopteri; order Anabantiformes; family Channidae; genus Channa; species Channa argus. The sequence goes on from NW_027125341.1 coordinate 41,890, forward strand.
TTAAAAACTTACTCTCTTGATTTCTGGCTAAATACAAGTTGTTGCAATGATATTTCCATGCTGAACTGAGTTGTTTTGGGTCAAAAATGAAGGCAAACCGACTTTCCTTTCAGTATTTTGCTGCAATTGGCAAAAATCAGCTCATTTGGACTGAAAATGCTTTAAAGCGCATAAAAACTTACACTCTTGATTTCTGGCTGGATAAAAGTTGTTGCAATGATATTTCCATGCTGAACTGACTTGTTCTGGGTCAAATATGAAGGCAAACCCACTTTCCTTTCAGTATTTTGCTGCAATTGGCAGAAATCAGCTCATTTGGACTGAAAATGCTTTTAGGCGCATAAAAACTTAGACTCTTGATTTCTGGATAAATAAAAGCTGTTGCAATGATATTTCCATGCTGAACTGAGTTGTTCTGGATCAAATATGAAGGCAAACCAACTTTCCTTTCAGAATGTTGCTGCAATTGGCAGCAATCAACTCATTTGGACTGAAAATGCTTTTAAGCGCATAAAAACTTACATTCTTGATTTCTGGCTAAATGAAAGCTGTTGCAATGATAGTTCCATGCTGAACTGAGTTTTTCTGGGTCAAATATGAATGAAAACCCAGTTTGCCTTCAGAATTTTGCTGCAATTGGCAAAAATCAGCTCATCAAGCCTGAAAATGCTTTTAAGCGCATACAAACTTACACTCTTGATTTCTGGCTAAATAAAAGCTGTTGCAATGACATTTCCATGCTGAACTGAGTATTTCTGGGTCAAATATGAAGGCAAACCCACTTTCCTTTCACAATTTTGCTGCAATTGGCAGAAATCAACTCATTTGTACTGAAAATGCTTTTAAGCGCATAAAAACTTACACTCTTTATTGCTGGCTAAATAAAAGCTGTTGCAATGATATTTCCATGTTGAACTGAGTTGTTCTGGGTCAAATATGAAGGCAAACCAAATTTCATTTCAGTATTTTGCTACAATTGGCAGAAATAAGCTCATTTGGCCTGAAAATGCTTTTAAACGCATAAAAACTTACACTCTTGATTTCTGGCAAAATAAAAGCTGTTGCAATGATATTTCCATGCTGAACTGAGTTGTTCTGGGTCAAATATGAAGGCAAACCCACTTTCCTTTCAGAATTTTGCTGCAATTGGCAGAAATCAACTCATTTGGACTGAAAATACTTTTAAGCGCATACAAACTTACACTCTTGATTTCTGGCTAAATGAAAGCTGTTGCAATGATAGTTCCATGCTGAACTGAGTTGTTCTGGGTCAAATATGAATGAAAACCCAGTTTGCCTTCAGAATTTTGATGCAATTAGCAGAAATCATCTCATTTGGCCTGAAAATGCTTTTAAGCTCATAAAAACTTACACTCTTGATTTCTGGTTAATACAAGTTGTTGCAATGATATTTCCATGCTGAACTGAGTTGTTCTGTATCAAATATGAAGGCAAACCCACTTTCCTTTAAGAATTTTTCTGCAATTGGCAGAAATCAACTCATTTGGACTGAAAATGATTTTAAGCGCTTAAAAACTTACTCTCTTGATTTCTGGCTAAATACAAGTTGTTGCAATGATATTTCCATGCTGAACTGAGTTGTTTTGGGTCAAATATGAAGGCAAACCCACTTTCCTTTCAGTATTTTGCTGCAATTGGTAGAAACAAGCATATTTGCTTTGGCCTAAAAATGCTTTACAGCGCATAAGAACTTACACTCTTGATTTCTGGCTGGATAAAAGTTTTTGCAATGATATTTCCATGCTGAATTGAGTTGTTCTGTGTCAAAAATGAAAGCAAACCCACTTTCCTTTCAGTATTTTGCTGCAATTGGCAAAAATCAGCTCATTTGGACTGAAAATGCTTTAAAGCGCATAAAAACTTACACTCTTGATTTCTGGCTGGATGAAAGTTGTTGCAATGATATTTCCATGCTGAACTGAGTTGTTCTGGATCAAATATGAAGGCAAACCCACTTTCCTTTCAGAATGTTGCTGCAATTGGCAGAAATCAACTCATTTGGACTGAAAATGCTTTTAAGCGCATAAAAACTTACACTCTTGATTTCTGGCTAAATGAAAGCTGTTGCAATGATATTTCCATGCTAAACTGAGTTGTTCTGGGTCAGATATGAAGGCAAACCCACTTTCCTTTCAGTATTTTGCTGCAATTAGCAGAAATCAGCTCATTTGGCCTAAAAATGCTTTTAAGCGCATAAAAACTTACACTCTTGATTTCTGGCTAAATGAAAGCTGTTGCAATGATATTTCCATGCTGAACTGAGTTGTTTTGGGTCAAATATGAAGGCAAACCCACTTTCCTTTCAGTATTTTGCTGCAATTGGTAGAAACAAGCATATTTGCTTCGGCCTAAAAATGCTTTACAGCGCATAAGAACTTACACTCTTGATTTCTGGCTGGATAAAAGTTGTTGCAATGATATTTCCATGCTGAACTGACTTGTTCTGGGTCAAATATGAAGGCAACCCCACTTTCCTTTCAGTATTTTGCTGCAATTGGCAAAAATCAGCTCATTTGGACTAAAAATGCTTTAAAGCGCATACAAACAAACACTCTTGATTTCTGGCTAAATAAAAGCTGTTGCAATGATATTTCCATGCTGAACTGAGTTGTTCTGGATCAAACATGAAGGCAAACCCACTTTCCTTTCAGAATTTTAATGCAATTGGCAGAAATCAACTTATTTGGACTGAAAATGCTTTTAAGCTCATAGAAACTTACACTCTTGATTTCTGGTTAATACAAGTTGTTGCAATGATATTTCCATTCTGAACTGAGTTGTTCTGTGTCAAAAATGAAGGCAAACCCACTTTCCTTTTAGTATTTTGCTGCAATTGGCAAAAATCAGCTCATTTGGACTGAAAATGCTTTAAAGCGCATAAAAACTTACACTCTTGATTTCTGGCTGGATAAAAGTTGTTGCAATGATATTTCCATGCTGAACTGACTTGTTCTGGGTCAAATTTGAAGGCAAACCCACTTTCCTTTCAGTATTTTGCTGCAATTGGCAGAAATCAGCTCATTTGGACTGAAAATGCTTTTAGGCGCATAAAAACTTAGACTCTTGATTTCTGGCTAAATAAAAGCTGTTGCAATGATATTTCCATGCTGAACTGAGTTGTTCTGGATCAAATATGAAGGCAAACCCACTTTCCTTTCAGAATGTTGCTGCAATTGGCAGAAATCAACTAATTTGGACTGAAAATGCTTTTAAGCGCATAAAAACTTACACTCTTGATTTCTGGCTAAATGAAAGCTGTTGCAATGATATTTCCATGCTGAACTGAGTTTTTCTGGGTCAAATATGAATGAAAACCCAGTTTGCCTTCAGAATTTTGCTGCAATTGGCAAAAATCAGCTCATTAAGCCTGAAAATGCTTTTAAGCGCATACAAACTTACACTCTTGATTTCTGGCTAAAAAAAAGCTGTTGCAATGACATTTCCATGCTGAACTGAGTATTTCTGGGTCAAATATGAAGGCAAACCCACTTTCCTTTCACAATTTTGCTGCAATTGGCAGAAATCAACTCATTTGTACTGAAAATGCTTTTAAGCGCATAAAAACTTACACTCTTGATTGCTGGCTAAATAAAAGCTGTTGCAATGATATTTCCATGTTGAACTGAGTTGTTCTGGGTCAAATATGAAGGCAAACCAAATTTCATTTCAGTATTTTGCTACAATTGGCAGAAATAAGCTCATTTGGCCTGAAAATGCTTTTAAACGCATAAAAACTTACACTCTTGATTTCTGGCAAAATAAAAGCTGTTGCAATGATATTTCCATGCTGAACTGAGTTGTTCTGGGTCAAATATGAAGGCAAACCCACTTTCCTTTCAGAATTTTGCTGCAATTGGCAGAAATCAACTCATTTGGACTGAAAATACTTATAAGCGCATAAAAACTTACTCTCTTGATTTCTGGCTAAATAAAAGTTGTTGCAATGATATTTCCATGCTGAACTGAGTTGTTTTGGGTCAAATATGAAGGCAAACCCACTTTCCTTTCAGTATTTTGCTGCAATTGGTAGAAACAAGCATATTTGCTTCGGCCCTAAAATGCTTTACAGCGCATAAGAACTTACACTCTTGATTTCTGGCTGGATAAAAGTTTTTACAATGATATTTCCATGCTGAACTGAGTTGTTCTGGGTCAAATAAGAAGGCAAACCCACTTTCCTTTCAGTATTTTGCTACAATTGGCAAAAATCAGCTCATTTGGACTGGAAATGCTTTAAAGCGCATAAAAACTTACACTCTTGATTTCTGGCTGGATAAAAGTTGTTGCAATGATATTTCCATGCTGAACTGACTTGTTCTGGGTCAAATATGAAGGCAAACCCACTTTCCTTTCAGTATTTTGCTGCAATTGGCAGAAATCAGCTCATTTGCACTGAAAATGCTTTTAAGCGCATAAAAACGTACACTCTTGATTTCTGGCTAAATAAAAGCTGTTGCAATGATATTTCCATGCTGAACTGAGTTGTTCTGCATCAAATATGAAGGCAAACCCACTTTCCTTTCACAATTTTGCTGCAATTGGCAGAAATCAACTCATTTGTACTGAAAATGCTTTTAAGCGCATAAAAACTTACACTCTTGATTTCTGGCTAAATACAAGTTGTTGCAATGATATTTCCATGCTGAACTGAGTTGTTTTGGGTCAAATATGAAGACAAACCCACTTTCCTTTCAGTATTTTGCTGCAATTGGCAGAAACAAGCATATTTGCTTCGGCCTGAAAATGCTTTACTGCGCATAATAACTTACACTCTTGATTTCTGGCTGGATAAAAGTTGTTGCAATGATATTTCTATGCTGAACTGACTTGTTATGGGTTAAATATGAAGGAAAACCCACTTTCGCTTCAGTATTTTGCTGCAATTGGCAGAAACAAGCATATTTACTTCCGCCTGAAAATACTTTTAAGTGCATAAAAACTTAGACTCTTGATTTCTGGCTAGATAAAAGCTGTTGCAATGATATTTCCATGCTGAACTGAGTTGTTCTGGATCAAATGTGAAGGCAAACCCACTTTCCTTTCAGAATGTTGCTGCAATTGGCAGAAATCAACTCATTTGAACTGAAAATGCTTTGAAGCGCATAAAAACTTACACTCTTGATTTCTGGCTAAATAAAATCTGTTGCAATGATATTTCCATGCTGATCTGAGTTGTTCTGTGTCAAATGTGAAGGCAAACCCATTTTCCTTTCAGAATTTAGCTGCAATTGGCAGAAATCAACTCATTTGTACTGAAAATGCTTTTAAGCGCATACAAACTTACACTCTTGATTTCTGGCTAAATAAAAGCTGTTGCAATGACATTTCCATGCTGAACTGAGTATTTCTGGGTCAAATATGAAGGCAAACCCACTTTCCTTTCACAATTTTGCTGCAATTGGCAGAAATCAACTCATTTGTACTGAAAATGCTTTTAAGCGCATAAAAACTTACACTCTTGATTGCTGGCTAAATAAAAGCTGTTGCAATGATATTTCCATGTTGAACTGAGTTGTTCTGGGTCAAATATGAAGGCAAACCAAATTTCATTTCAGTATTTTGCTACAATTGGCAGAAATAAGCTCATTTGGCCTGAAAATGCTTTTAAACGCATAAAAACTTACACTCTTGATTTCTGGCAAAATAAAAGCTGTTGCAATGATATTTCCATGCTGAACTGAGTTGTTCTGGGTCAAATATGAAGGCAAACCCACTTTCCTTTCAGAATTTTGCTGCAATTGGCAGAAATCAACTCATTTGGACTGAAAATACTTTTAAGCGCATACAAACTTACACTCTTGATTTCTGGCTAAATGAAAGCTGTTGCAATGATAGTTCCATGCTGAACTGAGTTGTTCTGGGTCAAATATGAATGAAAACCCAGTTTGCCTTCAGAATTTTGCTGCAATTAGCAGAAATCATCTCATTTGGCCTGAAAATGCTTATAAGCGCATAAAAACTTACACTCTTGATTTCTGGCTAAATAAAACCTGTTGCAATGATATTTCCATGCTAAACTGAGTTGTTCTGGGTCAGATATGAAGGCAAACCCACTTTCCTTTCAGTATTTTGCTGCAATTGGTAGAAACAAGCATATTTGCTTCGGCCTAAAAATTCTTTACAGCGCATAAGAACTTACACTCTTGATTTCTGGCTGGATAAAAGTTTTTGCAATGATATTTCTATGCTGAACTGAGTTGTTCTGTGTCAAAAATGAAGGCAAACCCACTTTCCTTTCAGTATTTTGCTGCAATTGGCAAAAATCAGCTCATTTGGACTGAAAATGCTTTAAAGCGCATAAAAACTTACACTCTTGATTTCTGGCTGGATAAAAGTTGTTGCAATGATATTTCCATGCTGATCTGACTTGTTCTGGGTCAAATATGAAGGCAAACCCACTTTCCTTTCAGTATTTTGCTGCAATTGGCAGAAATCAGCTCATTTGGACTGAAAATGCTTTTAAGCGCATAAAAACTTAGACTCTTGATTTCTGGCTAAATAAAAGCTGTTGCAATGATATTTCCATGCTGAACTGAGTTGTTCTGGATCAAATATGAAGGCAAACCCACTTTCCTTTCAGAATGTTGCTGCAATTGGCAGAAATCAACTCATTTGGACTGAAAATGCTTTTAAGCGCATAAAAACTTACACTCTTGATTTCTGGCTAAATGAAAGCTGTTGCAATGATAGTTCCATGCTGAACTGAGTTTTTCTGGGTCAAATATGAATGAAAACCCAGTTTGCCTTCAGAATTTTGCTGCAATTGGCAAAAATCAGCTCATTAAGCCTGAAAATGCTTTTAAGCGCATAAAAACTTACACTCTTTATTTCTGGCTAAATAAAAGCTGTTGCAATGATATTTCCATGCTAAACTGAGTTGTTCTGGGTCAGATATGAAGGAAAACCCACTTTCGCTTCAGTATTTTGCTGCAATTGGCAGAAACAAGCATATTTACTTCCGCCTGAAAATACTTTTAAGTGCATAAAAACTTAGACTCTTGATTTCTGGCTAGATAAAAGCTGTTGCAATGATAGTTCCATGCTGAACTGAGTTGTTCTGGGTCAAATATGAATGAAAACCCAGTTTGCCTTCAGAATTTTGCTGCAATTGGCAAAAATCAGCTCATTAAGCCTGAAAATGCTTTTAAGCGCATACAAACTTACACTCTTGATTTCTGGCTAAATAAAAGCTGTTGCAATGACATTTCCATGCTGAACTGAGTATTTCTGGGTCAAATATGAAGGCAAACCCACTTTCTTTTCACAATTTTGCTGCAATTGGCAGAAATCAACTCATTTGTACTGAAAATGCTTTTAAGCGCATAAAAACTTACACTCTATATTGCTGGCTAAATAAAAGCTGTTGCAATGATATTTCCATGTTGAACTGAGTTGTTCTGGGTCAAATATGAAGGCAAACCAAATTTCATTTCAGTATTTTGCTACAATTGGCAGAAATAAGCTCATTTGGCCTGAAAATGCTTTTAAACGCATAAAAACTTACACTCTTGATTTCTGGCAAAATAAAAGCTGTTGCAATGATATTTCCATGCTGAACTGAGTTGTTCTGGGTCAAATATGAAGGCAAACCCACTTTCCTTTCAGAATTTTGCTGCAATTGGCAGAAATCAACTCATTTGGACTGAAAATACATTTAAGCGCATACAAACTTACACTCTTGATTTCTGGCTAAATGAAAGCTGTTGCAATGATATTTCCATGCTGAACTGAGTATTTCTGGGTCACATATGAAGGCAAACCCACTTTCCTTTCAGTATTTTGCTGCAATTGGCAGAAACAAGCATATTTGCTTCGGCCTGAAAATGCTTTACTGCGCATAATAACTTACACTCTTGATTTCTGGCTGGATAAAACTTGTTGCAATGATATTTCTATGCTGAACTGACTTGTTCTGGGTCACATATGAAGGCAAACCCACTTTCCTTTCAGTATTTTGCTGCAATTGGCAGAAATCAGCTCATTTGGCCTGAAAATGCTTTTAAGCGCATAAGAACTTACACTCTTGATTTCTGGCTAAATAAAAGTTGTTGCAATGATATTTCCATGCTGAAATGAGTATTTCTGGGTCAAATATGAAGGCAAACCCACTTTCTTTTCAGTATTTTACTGCAATTGGCAGAAACAAGCATATTTACTTTCGCCTGAAAATACTGTTAAGCGCATAAAAACTTAGACTCTTGATTGCTGGCTAAATAAAAGCTGTTGCAATGATATTTCCATGCTGAACTGAGTTGTTCTGGGTCAAATATGAAGGCAAACCCACTTTCCTTTCAGTATTTTCCTGCAATTGGCAGAAATCAGCTCATTTGGACTGAAAATGCTTTTAAACGCATAAAAACTTACACTCTTTATTTCTGGCAAAATAAAAGCTGTTGCAATGATATTTCCATGCTGAACTTAGTTGTTCTGGGTCATATATGAAGGCAAACCCACTTTCCTTTCAGAATTTTGCTGCAATTGGCAGAAATCAACTCATTTGGACTGAAAATACTTTTAAGCGCATACAAACTTACACTCTTGATTTCTGGCTAAATGAAAGCTGTTGCAATGATAGTTCCATGCTGAACTGAGTTGTTCTGGGTCAAATATGAATGAAAACCCAGTTTGCCTTCAGAATTTTGCTGCAATTAGCAGAAATCAGCTCATTTGGCCTGAAAATGCTTGTAAGCGCATAAAAACTTACATTCTTGATTTCTGGCTAAATAAAAGCTGTTGCAATGATATTTCCATGCTAAACTGAGTTGTTCTGGGTCAGATATGAAGGCAAACCCACTTTCCTTTCAGTATTTTGCTGCAATTAGTAGAAATCAGCTCATTTGGCCTAAAAATGCTTTTAAGCGCATAAAAACTTACACTCTTGATTTCTGGCTAAATAAAAGCTGTTGCAATGATATTTCCATGCTGAACTGAGTTGTTCTGTGTTAAATATCAAGGCAAACCCACTTTCCTTTCAGTATTTTGCTGCAATTGGCAGAAACAAGCATATTTGCTTCGGCCTGAAAATGCTTTACAGCGCATAAAAACTTACACTCTTGATTTCTGGCTGGATAAAAGTTGTTGCAATGATATTTCCATGCTGAACTGACTTGTTCTGGGTCAAATATGAAGGCAAATCCACTTTCCCCTTAGTATTTTGCTGCAATTGGCAGAAATCAGCTCATTTGGCCTGAAAATGCTTTTAAGTGCATAAAAACTTACATTCTTGATTTCTGGCTGGATAAAAGCTGTTCCAATGATATTTCCATGCTGAACTGACTTGTTCTGGGTCAAATATGAAGGCAAACCCACTTTCCTTTCAGTATTTTGCTGCAATTGGTAGAAACAAGCATATTTGCTTCGGCCTAAAAATGCTTTACTGTGCATATTAACTTACACTCTTGATTTCTGGCTGGATAAAACTTGTTGCAATGATATTTCTATGCTGAACTGACTTGTTCTGGGTCAAATATGAAGGAAAACCCTCTTTCGCTTCAGTATTTTGCTGCAATTGGCAGAAACAAGCATATTTACTTCCGCCTGAAAATACTTTTAAGTGCATAAAAACTTAGACTCTTGATTTCTGGCTAGATAAAAGCTGTTGCAATGATAGTTCCATGCTGAACTGAGTTGTTCTGGGTCAAATATGAATGAAAACCCAGTTTGCCTTCAGAATTTTGCTGCAATTGGCAAAAATCAGCTCATTAAGCCTGAAAATGCTTTTAAACGCATAAAAACTTACACTCTTGATTTCTGGCAAAATAAAAGCTGTTGCAATGATATTTCCATGCTGAACTGAGTTGTTCTGGGTCAAATATGAAGGCAAACCCACTTTCCTTTCAGAATTTTGCTGCAATTGACAGAAATCAACTCATTTGGACTGAAAATACTTATAAGCGCATAAAAACTTACTCTCTTGATTTCTGGCTAAATAAAAGTTGTTGCAATGATATTTCCATGCTGAACTGAGTTGTTTTGGGTCAAATATGAAGGCAAACCCACTTTCCTTTCAGTATTTTGCTGCAATTGGTAGAAACAAGCATATTTGCTTCGGCCCTAAAATGCTTTACAGCGCATAAGAACTTACACTCTTGATTTCTGGCTGGATAAAAGTTTTTACAATGATATTTCCATGCTGAACTGAGTTGTTCTGTGTCAAAAATGAAGGCAAACCCACTTTCCTTTCAGTATTTTGCTACAATTGGCAAAAATCAGCTCATTTGGACTGGAAATGCTTTAAAGCGCATAAAAACTTACACTCTTGATTTCTGGCTGGATAAAAGTTGTTGCAATGATATTTCCATGCTGAACTGACTTGTTCTGGGTCAAATATGAAGGCAAACCCACTTTCCTTTCAGTATTTTGCTGCAATTGGCAGAAATCAGCTCATTTGCACTGAAAATGCTTTTAAGCGCATAAAAACGTACACTCTTGATTTCTGGCTAAATAAAAGCTGTTGCAATGATATTTCCATGCTGAACTGAGTTGTTCTGCATCAAATATGAAGGCAAACCCACTTTCCTTTCACAATTTTGCTGCAATTGGCAGAAATCAACTCATTTGGACTGAAAATGCTTTTAAGCGCATAAAAACTTACACTCTTGATTTCTGGCTAAATAAAATCTGTTGCAATGATATTTCCATGCTGATCTGAGTTGTTCGGTGTCAAATATGAAGGCAAACCCATTTTCCTTTCAGAATTTAGCTGCAATTGGCAGAAATCAACTCATTTGTACTGAAAATGCTTTTAAGCGCATAAAAACTTACACTCTTGATTTCTGGCTAAATACAAGTTGTTGCAATGATATTTCCATGCTGAACTGAGTTGTTTTGGATCAAATATGAAGACAAACCCACTTTCCTTTCAGTATTTTGCTGCAATTGGCAGAAACAAGCATATTTGCTTCGGCCTGAAAATGCTTTACTGCGCATAATAACTTACACTCTTGATTTCTGGCTGGATAAAAGTTGTTGCAATGATATTTCTATGCTGAACTGACTTGTTATGGGTTAAATATGAAGGAAAACCCACTTTCGCTTCAGTATTTTGCTGCAATTGGCAGAAACACGCATATTTACTTCCGCCTGAAAATACTTTTAAGTGCATAAAAACTTAGACTCTTGATTTCTGGCTAGATAAAAGCTGTTGCAATGATATTTCCATGCTGAACTGAGTTGTTCTGGATCAAATATGAAGGCAAACCCACTTTCCTTTCAGAATGTTGCTGCAATTGGCAGAAATCAACTCATTTGTACTGAAAATGCTTTTAAGCGCATACAAACTTACACTCTTGATTTCTGGCTAAATAAAAGCTGTTGCAATGACATTTCCATGCTGAACTGAGTATTTCTGGGTCAAATATGAAGGCAAACCCACTTTCCTTTCACAATTTTGCTGCAATTGGCAGAAATCAACTCATTTGGCCTGAAAATGCTTTTAAGAGGATAAAGACTTATACTCTGGATTTCTGGCTAAATAAAAGCTGTTGCAATGATATTTCCATGCTGAACTGAGTTGTTCTGGGTCAAATATGAAGGCAAACCAAATTTCATTTCAGTATTTTGCTACAATTGGCAGAAATAAGCTCATTTGGCCTGAAAATGCTTTTAAACGCATAAAAACTTACACTCTTGATTTCTGGCAAAATAAAAGCTGTTGCAATGATATTTCCATGCTGAACTGAGTTGTTCTGGGTCAAATATGAATGAAAACCCAGTTTGCCTTCAGAATTTTGCTGCAATTAGCAGAAATCATCTCATTTGGCCTGAAAATGCTTATAAGCGCATAAAAACTTACACTCTTTATTTCTGGCTAAATAAAACCTGTTGCAATGATATTTCCATGCTGATCTGACTTGTTCTGGGTCAAATATGAAGGCAAACCCACTTTCCTTTCAGTATTTTGCTGCAATTGGCAGAAATCAGCTCATTTGGACTGAAAATGCTTTTAAGCGCATAAAAACTTAGACTCTTGATTTCTGGCTAAATAAAAGCTGTTGCAATGATATTTCCATGCTGAACTGAGTTGTTCTGGATCAAATATGAAGGCAAACCCACTTTCCTTTCAGTATTTCGCTGCAATTGGCAGAAATCAACTCATTTGGACTGAAAATGCTTTTAAGCGCATAAAAACTTACACTCTTGATTTCTGGCTAAATGAAAGCTGTTGCAATGATAGTTCCATGCTGAACTGAGTTGTTCTGGGTCAAATATGAATGAAAACCCAGTTTGCCTTCAGAATTTTGCTGCAATTGGCAAAAAACAGCTCATTAAGCCTGAAAATGCTTTTAAGCGCATACAAACTTACACTCTTGATTTCTGGCTAAATAAAAGCTGTTGCAATGACATTTCCATGCTGAACTGAGTATTTCTGGGTCAAATATGAAGGCAAACCCACTTTCCTTTCACAATTTTTCTGCAATTGGCAGAAATCAACTCATTTGTACTGAAAATGCTTTTAAGCGCATAAAAACTTACACTCTTGATTGCTGGCTAAATAAAAGCTGTTGCAATGATATTTCCATGTTGAACTGAGTTGTTCTGGGTCAAATATGAAGGCAAACCAAATTTCATTTCAGTATTTTGCTACAATTGGCAGAAATAAGCTCATTTGGCCTGAAAATGCTTTTAAACGCATAAAAACTTACACTCTTGATTTCTGGCAAAATAAAAGCTGTTGCAATGATATTTCCTTGCTGAACTGAGTTGTTCTGGGTCAAATATGAAGGCAAACCCACTTTCCTTTCAGAATTTTGCTGCAATTGGCAGAAATCAACTCATTTGGACTGAAAATACATTTAAGCGCATACAAACTTACACTCTTGATTTCTGGCTAAATGAAAGCTGTTGCAATGATAGTTCCATGCTGAACTGAGTTGTTCTGGGTCAAATATGAATGAAAACCCAGTTTGCCTTCAGAATTTTGCTGCAATTAGCAGAAATCATCTCATTTGGCCTGAAAATGCTTATAAGCGCATAAAAACTTACACTCTTGATTTCTCGCTAAATAAAAGCTGTTGCAATGATATTTCCATGCTAAACTGAGTTGTTCTGTGTCAAATATGAAGGCAAACCCACTTTCTTTTCAGTATTTTGCTGCAATTAGCAGAAATCAGCTCATTTGGCCTAAAAATGCTTTTAATCGCATAAAAACTTACACTCTTGATTTCTGGCTAAATAAAAGCTGTTGCAATGATATTTCCATGCTGAACTGAGTTGTTTTGGGTCAAATATGAAGACAAACCCACTTTCCTTTCAGTATTTTGCTGCAATTGGCAGAAACAAGCATATTTGCTTCGGCCTGAAAATGCTTTACTGCGCATAATAACTTACACTCTTGATTTCTGGCTGGATAAAACTTGTTGCAATGATATTTCTATGCTGAACTGACTTGTTCTGGGTCAAATATGAAGGAAAACGCACTTTCGCTTCAGTATTTTGCTGCAATTGGCAGAAATCAGCTCATTCAGCATGAAAATGCTTTGAAGCGCATTCAAACTTACACTATTGATTTCTGGCTACATAAAAGCTGTTGCAATGATATTTCCATGCTTAACTGAGTATTTCTGGGTCACATATGAAGGCAAACCCACTTTCCTTTCAGTATTTTGCTGCAATTGGCAGAAATCAGCTCATTTGGCCTGAAAATGCTTTTAAGCGCATAAGAACTTACACTCTTGATTTCTGGCTAAATAAAAGTTGTTGCAATGATATTTCCATGCTGAAATGAGTATTTCTGGGTCAAATATGAAGGCAAACCCACTTTCTTTTCAGTATTTTACTGCAATTGGCAGAAACAAGCATATTTACTTTCGCCTGAAAATACTTTTAAGCGCATAAAAACTTAGACTCTTGATTTCTGGCTAAATAAAAGCTGTTGCAATGATATTTCCATGCTGAACTGAGTTGTTCTGGGTCAAATATGAAGGCAAACCCACTTTCCTTTCAGTATTTTCCTGCAATTGGCAGAAATCAGCTCATTTGGACTGAAAATACTTTTAAGCGCATACAAACTTACACTCTTGATTTCTGGCTAAATGAAAGCTGTTGCAATGATAGTTCCATGCTGAACTGAGTTGTTCTGGGTCAAATATGAATGAAAACCCAGTTTGCCTTCAGAATTTTGCTGCAATTAGCAGAAATCAGCTCATTTGGCCTGAAAATGCTTATAAGCGCATAAAAACTTACACTCTTGATTTCTGGCAAAATAAAAGCTGTTGCAATGATATTTCCATGCTGAACTGAGTTGTTCTGGGTCAAATATGAAGGCAAACCCACTTTCCTTTCAGAATTTTGCTGCAATTGACAGAAATCAACTCATTTGGACTGAAAATACTTATAAGCGCATAAAAACTTACTCTCTTGATTTCTGGCTAAATAAAAGTTGTTGCAATGATATTTCCATGCTGAACTGAGTTGTTTTGGGTCAAATATGAAGGCAAACCCACTTTCCTTTCAGTATTTTGCTGCAATTGGTAGAAACAAGCATATTTGCTTCGGCCCTAAAATGCTTTACAGCGCATAAGAACTTACACTCTTGATTTCTGGCTGGATAAAAGTTTTTACAATGATATTTCCATGCTGAACTGAGTTGTTCTGTGTCAAAAATGAAGGCAAACCCACTTTCCTTTCAGTATTTTGCTACAATTGGCAAAAATCAGCTCATTTGGACTGGAAATGCTTTAAAGCGCATAAAAACTTACACTCTTGATTTCTGGCTGGATAAAAGTTGTTGCAATGATATTTCCATGCTGAACTGACTTGTTCTGGGTCAAATATGAAGGCAAACCCACTTTCCTTTCAGTATTTTGCTGCAATTGGCAGAAATCAGCTCATTTGCACTGAAAATGCTTTTAAGCGCATAAAAACGTACACTCTTGATTTCTGGCTAAATAAAAGCTGTTGCAATGATATTTCCATGCTGAACTGAGTTGTTCTGCATCAAATATGAAGGCAAACCCACTTTCCTTTCACAATTTTGCTGCAATTGGCAGAAATCAACTCATTTGGACTGAAAATGCTTTTAAGCGCATAAAAACTTACACTCTTGATTTCTGGCTAAATAAAATCTGTTGCAATGATATTTCCATGCTGATCTGAGTTGTTCGGTGTCAAATATGAAGGCAAACCCATTTTCCTTTCAGAATTTAGCTGCAATTGGCAGAAATCAACTCATTTGTACTGAAAATGCTTTTAAGCGCATAAAAACTTACACTCTTGATTTCTGGCTAAATACAAGTTGTTGCAATGATATTTCCATGCTGAACTGAGTTGTTTTGGATCAAATATGAAGACAAACCCACTTTCCTTTCAGTATTTTGCTGCAATTGGCAGAAACAAGCATATTTGCTTCGGCCTGAAAATGCTTTACTGCGCATAATAACTTACACTCTTGATTTCTGGCTGGATAAAAGTTGTTGCAATGATATTTCTATGCTGAACTGACTTGTTATGGGTTAAATATGAAGGAAAACCCACTTTCGCTTCAGTATTTTGCTGCAATTGGCAGAAACACGCATATTTACTTCCGCCTGAAAATACTTTTAAGTGCATAAAAACTTAGACTCTTGATTTCTGGCTAGATAAAAGCTGTTGCAATGATATTTCCATGCTGAACTGAGTTGTTCTGGATCAAATATGAAGGCAAACCCACTTTCCTTTCAGAATGTTGCTGCAATTGGCAGAAATCAACTCATTTGAACTGAAAATGCTTTTAAGCGCATAAAAACTTACACTCTTGATTTCTGGCTAAATAAAATCTGTTGCAATGATATTTCCATGCTGATCTGAGTTGTTCTGTGTCAAATATGAAGGCAAACCCATTTTCCTTTCAGAATTTAGCTGCAATTGGCAGAAATCAACTCATTTGTACTGAAAATGCTTTTAAGCGCATACAAACTTACACTCTTGATTTCTGGCTAAATAAAAGCTGTTGCAATGACATTTCCATGCTGAACTGAGTATTTCTGGGTCAAATATGAAGGCAAACCCACTTTCCTTTCACAATTTTGCTGCAATTGGCAGAAATCAACTCATTTGGCCTGAAAATGCTTTTAAGAGGATAAAGACTTATACTCTGGATTTCTGGCTAAATAAAAGCTGTTGCAATGATATTTCCATGCTGAACTGAGTTGTTCTGGGTCAAATATGAAGGCAAACCAAATTTCATTTCAGTATTTTGCTACAATTGGCAGAAATAAGCTCATTTGGCCTGAAAATGCTTTTAAACGCATAAAAACTTACACTCTTGATTTCTGGCAAAATAAAAGCTGTTGCAATGATATTTCCATGCTGAACTGAGTTGTTCTGGGTCAAATATGAATGAAAACCCAGTTTGCCTTCAGAATTTTGCTGCAATTAGCAGAAATCATCTCATTTGGCCTGAAAATGCTTATAAGCGCATAAAAACTTACACTCTTTATTTCTGGCTAAATAAAACCTGTTGCAATGATATTTCCATGCTGATCTGACTTGTTCTGGGTCAAATATGAAGGCAAACCCACTTTCCTTTCAGTATTTTGCTGCAATTGGCAGAAATCAGCTCATTTGGACTGAAAATGCTTTTAAGCGCATAAAAACTTAGACTCTTGATTTCTGGCTAAATAAAAGCTGTTGCAATGATATTTCCATGCTGAACTGAGTTGTTCTGGATCAAATATGAAGGCAAACCCACTTTCCTTTCAGTATTTCGCTGCAATTGGCAGAAATCAACTCATTTGGACTGAAAATGCTTTTAAGCGCATAAAAACTTACACTCTTGATTTCTGGCTAAATGAAAGCTGTTGCAATGATAGTTCCATGCTGAACTGAGTTGTTCTGGGTCAAATATGAATGAAAACCCAGTTTGCCTTCAGAATTTTGCTGCAATTGGCAAAAAACAGCTCATTAAGCCTGAAAATGCTTTTAAGCGCATACAAACTTACACTCTTGATTTCTGGCTAAATAAAAGCTGTTGCAATGACATTTCCATGCTGAACTGAGTATTTCTGGGTCAAATATGAAGGCAAACCCACTTTCCTTTCACAATTTTTCTGCAATTGGCAGAAATCAACTCATTTGTACTGAAAATGCTTTTAAGCGCATAAAAACTTACACTCTTGATTGCTGGCTAAATAAAAGCTGTTGCAATGATATTTCCATGTTGAACTGAGTTGTTCTGGGTCAAATATGAAGGCAAACCAAATTTCATTTCAGTATTTTGCTACAATTGGCAGAAATAAGCTCATTTGGCCTGAAAATGCTTTTAAACGCATAAAAACTTACACTCTTGATTTCTGGCAAAATAAAAGCTGTTGCAATGATATTTCCTTGCTGAACTGAGTTGTTCTGGGTCAAATATGAAGGCAAACCCACTTTCCTTTCAGAATTTTGCTGCAATTGGCAGAAATCAACTCATTTGGACTGAAAATACATTTAAGCGCATACAAACTTACACTCTTGATTTCTGGCTAAATGAAAGCTGTTGCAATGATAGTTCCATGCTGAACTGAGTTGTTCTGGGTCAAATATGAATGAAAACCCAGTTTGCCTTCAGAATTTTGCTGCAATTAGCAGAAATCATCTCATTTGGCCTGAAAATGCTTATAAGCGCATAAAAACTTACACTCTTGATTTCTCGCTAAATAAAAGCTGTTGCAATGATATTTCCATGCTAAACTGAGTTGTTCTGTGTCAAATATGAAGGCAAACCCACTTTCTTTTCAGTATTTTGCTGCAATTAGCAGAAATCAGCTCATTTGGCCTAAAAATGCTTTTAATCGCATAAAAACTTACACTCTTGATTTCTGGCTAAATAAAAGCTGTTGCAATGATATTTCCATGCTGAACTGAGTTGTTTTGGGTCAAATATGAAGACAAACCCACTTTCCTTTCAGTATTTTGCTGCAATTGGCAGAAACAAGCATATTTGCTTCGGCCTGAAAATGCTTTACTGCGCATAATAACTTACACTCTTGATTTCTGGCTGGATAAAACTTGTTGCAATGATATTTCTATGCTGAACTGACTTGTTCTGGGTCAAATATGAAGGAAAACGCACTTTCGCTTCAGTATTTTGCTGCAATTGGCAGAAATCAGCTCATTCAGCATGAAAATGCTTTGAAGCGCATTCAAACTTACACTATTGATTTCTGGCTACATAAAAGCTGTTGCAATGATATTTCCATGCTTAACTGAGTATTTCTGGGTCACATATGAAGGCAAACCCACTTTCCTTTCAGTATTTTGCTGCAATTGGCAGAAATCAGCTCATTTGGCCTGAAAATGCTTTTAAGCGCATAAGAACTTACACTCTTGATTTCTGGCTAAATAAAAGTTGTTGCAATGATATTTCCATGCTGAAATGAGTATTTCTGGGTCAAATATGAAGGCAAACCCACTTTCTTTTCAGTATTTTACTGCAATTGGCAGAAACAAGCATATTTACTTTCGCCTGAAAATACTTTTAAGCGCATAAAAACTTAGACTCTTGATTTCTGGCTAAATAAAAGCTGTTGCAATGATATTTCCATGCTGAACTGAGTTGTTCTGGGTCAAATATGAAGGCAAACCCACTTTCCTTTCAGTATTTTCCTGCAATTGGCAGAAATCAGCTCATTTGGACTGAAAATACTTTTAAGCGCATACAAACTTACACTCTTGATTTCTGGCTAAATGAAAGCTGTTGCAATGATAGTTCCATGCTGAACTGAGTTGTTCTGGGTCAAATATGAATGAAAACCCAGTTTGCCTTCAGAATTTTGCTGCAATTAGCAGAAATCAGCTCATTTGGCCTGAAAATGCTTATAAGCGCATAAAAACTTACATTCTTGATTTCTGGCTAAATAAAAGCTGTTGCAATGATATTTCCATGCTAAACTGAGTTGTTCTGGGTCAGATATGAAGGCAAACCCACTTTCCTTTCAGTATTTTGCTGCAATTAGTAGAAATCAGCTCATTTGGCCTAAAAATGCTTTTAAGCGCATAAAAACTTACACTCTTGATTTCTGGCTAAATAAAAGCTGTTGCAATGATATTTCCATGCTGAACTGAGTTGTTCTGTGTTAAATATCAAGGCAAACCCACTTTCCTTTCAGTATTTTGCTGCAATTGGCAGAAACAAGCATATTTGCTTCGGCCTGAAAATGCTTTACAGCGCATATAAACTTACACTCTTGATTTCTGGCTGGATAAAAGTTGTTGCAATGATATTTCCATGCTGAACTGACTTGTTCTGGGTCAAATATGAAGGCAAATCCACTTTCCCCTTAGTATTTTGCTGCAATTGGCAGAAATCAGCTCATTTGGCCTGAAAATGCTTTTAAGTGCATAAAAACTTACACTCTTGATTTCTGGCTGGATAAAAGTTGTTGCAATGATATTTCCATGCTGAACTGACTTGTTCTGGGTCAAATATGAAGGCAAACCCACTTTCCTTTCAATATTTTCCTGCAATTGGCAGAAATCAGCTCATTTGGACTGAAAATGCTTTTAAACGCATAAAAACTTACACTCTTTCTTTCTGGCAAAATAAAAGCTGTTGCAATGATATTTCCATGCTGAACTGAGTTGTTCTGGGTCATATATGAAGGCAAACCCACTTTCCTTTCAGAATTTTGCTGCAATTGGCAGAAATCAACTCATTTGGACTGAAAATACTTTTAAGCGCATACAAACTTACACTCTTGATTTCTGGCTAAATAAAAGCTGTTGCAATGATAGTTCCATGCTGAACTGAGTTGTTCTGGGTCAAATATGAATGAAAACCCAGTTTGCCTTCAGAATTTTGCTGCAATTAGCAGAAATCAGCTCATTTGGCCTGAAAATGCTTATAAGCGCATAAAAACTTACATTCTTTATTTCTGGCTAAATAAAAGCTGTTGCAATGATATTTCCATGCTAAACTGAGTTGTTCTGGGTCAGATATGAAGGCAAACCCACTTTCCTTTCAGTATTTTGCTGCAATTAGTAGAAATCAGCTCATTTGGCCTAAAAATGCTTTTAAGCGCATAAAAACTTACACTCTTGATTTCTGGCTAAATAAAAGCTGTTGCAATGATATTTCCATGCTGAACTGAGTTGTTCTGTGTTAAATATCAAGGCAAACCCACTTTCCTTTCAGTATTTTGCTGCAATTGGCAGAAACAAGCATATTTGCTTCGGCCTGAAAATGCTTTACAGCGCATAAAAACTTACACTCTTGATTTCTGGCTGGATAAAAGTTGTTGCAATGATATTTCCATGCTGAACTGACTTGTTCTGGGTCAAATATGAAGGCAAATCCACTTTCCCCTTAGTATTTTGCTGCAATTGGCAGAAATCAGCTCATTTGGCCTGAAAATGCTTTTAAGTGCATAAAAACTTACACTCTTGATTTCTGGCTGGATAAAAGTTGTTGCAATGATATTTCCATGCTGAACTGACTTGTTCTGGGTCAAATATGAAGGCAAACCCACTTTCCTTTCAGTATTTTGCTGCAATTAGCAGAAATCAGCTCATTTGGTCTGAAAATGCTTTTAAGCGCATAAAAACTTACACTCTTGATTTATGGCTAAATAAAAGCTGTTGCAATGATATTTCCATGCTGAACTGAGTTGTTCTGGGTCAAATATGAATGAAAACCCAGTTTGCCTTCAGAATTTTGCTGCAATTGGCAAAAATCAGCTCATTAAGCCTGAAAATGCTTTTAAGCGCATACAAACTTACACTCTTGATTTCTGGCTAAATAAAAGCTGTTGCAATGACATTTCCATGCTGAACTGAGTATTTCTGGGTCAAATATGAAGGCAAACCCACTTTCCTTTCAGTATTTTGCTGCAATTGGCAGATACCAGCTCATTTGGCCTGAAAATGCTTTTAAGCGCTTAAAAACTTACACTCTTGATTTCTGGTTAATACAAGTTGTTGCAATGATATTTCCATGCTGAACTGAGTTGTTCTGTATCAAATATGAAGGCAAACCTACTTTCCTTTCAGAATTTTTCTACAATTGGCAGAAATCAACTCATTTGGACTGAAAATGATTTTAAGCGCTTAAAAACTTACTCTCTTGATTTCTGGCTAAATACAAGTTGTTGCAATGATATTTCCATGCTGAACTGAGTTGTTTTGGGTCAAATATGAAGGCAAACCCACTTTCCTTTCAGTATTTTGCTGCAATTGGCAGAAATCAGCTCATTTGCACTGAAAATGCTTTTAAGCGCATAAAAACGTACACTCTTGATTTCTGGCTAAATAAAAGCTGTTGCAATGATATTTCCATGCTGAACTGAGTTGTTCTGGATCAAATATGAAGGCAAACCCACTTTCCTTTCACAATTTTGCTGCAATTGGCAGAAATCAACTCATTTGGACTGAAAATGCTTTTAAGCGCATAAAAACTTACACTCTTGATTTCTGGCTAAATAAAATCTGTTGCAATGATATTTCCATGCTGATCTGAGTTGTTCTGTGTCAAATATGAAGGCAAACCCACTTTCCTTTCAGTATTTTGCTGCAATTGGCAGAAACAAGCATATTTGCTTCGGCCTGAAAATGCTTTACTGCGCATAATAACTTACACTCTTGATTTCTGGCTGGAAAAAAGTTGTTGCAATGATATTTCTATGCTGAACTGACTTCTTCTGGGTCAAATATGAAGGAAAACCCACTTTCGCTTCAGTATTTTGCTGCAATTGGCAGAAACAAGCATATTTACTTCCGCCTGAAAATACTTTTAAGTGCATAAAAACTTAGACTATTGATTTCTGGCTAGATAAAAGCTGTTGCAATGATAGTTCCATGCTGAACTGAGTTGTTCTGGGTCAAATATGAATGAAAACCCAGTTTGCCTTCAGAATTTTGCTGCAATTGGCAAAAATCAGCTCATTAAGCCTGAAAATGCTTTTAAGCGCATACAAACTTACACTCTTGATTTCTGGCTAAATAAAAGCTGTTGCAATGACATTTCCATGCTGAACTGAGTATTTCTGGGTCAAATATGAAGGCAAACCCACTTTCCTTTCACAATTTTGCTGCAATTGGCAGAAATCAACTCATTTGGCCTGAAAATGCTTTTAAACGCATAAAAACTTACACTCTTGATTTCTGGCAAAATAAAAGCTGTTGCAATGATATTTCCATGCTGAACTGAGTTGTTCTGGGTCAAATATGAAGGCAAACCCACTTTCCTTTCAGAATTTTGCTGCAATTGGCAGAAATCAACTCATTTGGACTGAAAATACTTTTAAGCGCATACAAACTTACACTCTTGATTTCTGGCTAAATGAAAGCTGTTGCAATGATAGTTCCATGCTGAACTGAGTTGTTCTGGGTCAAATATGAATGAAAACCCAGTTTGCCTTCAGAATTTTGCTGCAATTAGCAGAAATCATTTCATTTGGCCTGAAAATGCTTATAAGCGCATAAAAACTTACACTCTTGATTTCTCGCTAAATAAAAGCTGTTGCAATGATATTTCCATGCTGAACAGAGTTGTTCTGTGTTAAATATCAAGGCAAACCCACTTTCCTTTCAGTATTTTGCTGCAATTGGCAGAAACAAGCATATTTGCTTGGGCCTGAAAATGCTTTACAGCGCATAAAAACTTACACTCTTGATTTCTGGCTGGATAAAAGTTGTTGCAATGATATTTCCATGCTGAACTGACTTGTTCTGGGTCAAATATGAAGGCAAACCCACTTTCCTTTCAGAATGTTGCTGCAATTGGCAGAAATCAACTCATTTGGACTGAAAATGCTTTTAAGCGCATACAAACTTACACTCTTGATTTCTGGCTAAATAAAAGCTGTTGCAATGACATTTCCATGCTGAACTGAGTATTTCTGGGTCAAATATGAAGGCAAACCCACTTTCCTTTCACAATTTTGCTGCAATTGGCAGAAATCAACTAATTTGTACTGAAAATGCTTTTATGCGCATAAAAACTTACACTCTTGATTGCTGGCTAAATAAAAGCTGTTGCAATGATATTTCCATGTTGAACTGAGTTGTTCTGGGTCAAATATGAAGGCAAACCCACTTTCTTTTCAGAATTTTGCTGCAATTGGCAGAAATCAACTCATTTGGACTGAAAATACTTTTAAGCGCATACAAACTTACACTCTTGATTTCTGGCTAAATGAAAGCTGTTGCAATGATAGTTCCATGCTGAACTGAGTTGTTCTGGGTCAAATATGAATGAAAACCCAGTTTGCCTATAGAATTTTGCTGCAATTAGCAGAAATCATCTCATTTGGCCTGAAAATGCTTATAAGCGCATAAAAACTTACACTCTTGATTTCTGGCTAAATAAAAGCTGTTGCAATGATATTTCCATGCTAAACTGAGTTGTTCTGGGTCAGATATGAAGGCAAACCCACTGTCCTTTCAGTATTTTGCTGCAATTAGCAGAAATCAGCTCATTTGGCTTAAAAATGCTTTTAATCGCATAAAAACTTACACTCTTGATTTCTGGCTAAATAAAAGCTGTTGCAATGATATTTCCATGCTGAACTGAGTTGTTTTGGGTCAAATATGAAGACAAACCCACTTTCCTTTCAGTATTTTGCTGCAATTGGCAGAAACAAGCATATTTGCTTCGGCCTGAAAATGCTTTACTGCGCATAATAACTTACACTCTTGATTTCTGGCTGGATAAAAGTTGTTGCAATGATATTTCTATGCTGAACTGACTTGTTCTGGGTCAAATATGAAGGAAAACCCACTTTCGCTTCAGTATTTTGCTGCAATTGGCAGAAATCAGCTCATTCGGCATGAAAATGCTTTGAAGCGCATCCAAACTTACACTCTTGATTTCTGGCTAAATAAACGCTGTTGCAATGATATTTCTATGCTGAACTGACTTGTTCTGGGTCAAATATGAAGGCAAATCCACTTTCCTTTCAGTATTTTGCTGCAATTGGAAAAAAAACAACTCATTTAGACTAAAAATGCTTTAAAGCGCATACAAACTTACACTCTTGATTTCTGGCTAAATAAAAGCTGTTGCAATTATATTTACATGCTGAACTGAGTTGTTCTGGGTCAAATATGAAGGCAAACCCACTTTCCTTTCAGAATTTTAATGCAATTGGCAGAAATCAACTCATTTGGACTGAAAATGCTTTTAAGCTCATAAAAACTTACACTCTTGATTTCTGGTTCATACAAGTTGTTGCAATGATATTTCCATGCTGAACTGAGTTGTTCTGTATCAAATATGAAGGCAAACCCACTTTCCTTTCAGAATTTTTCTGCAATTGGCAGAAATCAGCTCATTCGGCCTGAAAATGCTTTTAAGCGCATAAAAACTTACACTCTTGATTTTTGGCTAAATAAAAGCTGTTGCAA
Source organism: Channa argus (assembly GCF_033026475.1). Taxonomy (NCBI): domain Eukaryota; kingdom Metazoa; phylum Chordata; class Actinopteri; order Anabantiformes; family Channidae; genus Channa; species Channa argus. The sequence goes on from NW_027125341.1 coordinate 66,214, forward strand.
TGATATTTCCATGCTGAACAGAGTTGTTCTGTGTTAAATATCAAGGCAAACCCACTTTCCTTTCAGTATTTTGCTGCAATTGGCAGAAACAAGCATATTTGCTTCGGCCTGAAAATGCTTTACAGCGCATAAAAACTTACACTCTTGATTTCTGGCTGGATAAAAGTTGTTGCAATGATATTTCCATGCTGAACTGACTTGTTGTGGGTCAAATATGAAGGCAAATCCACTTTCCTTTCAGTATTTTGCTGCAATTGGCAGAAATCAACTCATTTAGACTAAAAATGCTTTAAAGCGCATACAAACTTGCACTCTTGATTTCTGGCTAAATAAAAGCTGTTGCAATTATATTTACATGCTGAACTGAGTTGTTCTGGGTCAAATATGAAGGCAAACCCACTTTCCTTTCAGTATTTTCCTGCAATTAGCAGAAATCATCTCATTTGGCCTGACAATGCTTATAAGCGCATAAAAACTTACACTCTTGATTTCTCGCTAAATAAAAGCTGTTGCAATGATATTTCCATGCTAAACTGAGTTGTTCTGTGTCAAATATGAAGGCAAACCAACTTTCTTTTCAGTATTTTGCTGCAATTAGCAGAAATCAGCTCATTTGGCCTAAAAATGCTTTTAATCGCATAAAAACTTACACTCTTGATTTCTGGCTAAATAAAAGCTGTTGCAATGATATTTCCATGCTGAACTGAGTTGTTTTGGGTCAAATATGAAGACAAACCCACTTTCCTTTCAGTATTTTGCTGCAATTGGCAGAAACAAGCATATTTGCTTCGGCCTGAAAATGCTTTACTGCGCATAATAACTTACACTCTTGATTTCTGGCTGGATAAAACTTGTTGCAATGATATTTCTATGCTGAACTGACTTGTTCTGGGTCAAATATGAAGGAAAACGCACTTTCGCTTCAGTATTTTGCTGCAATTGGCAGAAATCAGCTCACTCGGCATGAAAATGCTTTGAAGCGCATTCAAACTTACACTATTGATTTCTGGCTACATAAAAGCTGTTGCAATGATATTTCCATGCTGAACTGAGTATTTCTGGGTCACATATGAAGGCAAACCCATTTTCTTTTCAGTATTTTACTGCAATTGGCAGAAACAAGCATATTTACTTCCGCCTGAAAATACTTTTAAGTGCATAAAAACTTAGACTCTTGATTTCTGGCTAGATAAAAGCTGTTGCAATGATATTTCCATGCTTAACTGAGTTGTTCTGGATCAAATATGAAGGCAAACCCACTTTCCTTTCACAATTTTGCTGCAATTGGCAGAAATCAACTCATTTGTACTGAAAATGCTTTTAAGCGCATAAAAACTTACACTCTTGATTGCTGGCTAAATAAAAGCTGTTGCAATGATATTTCCATGCTGAACTGAGTTGTTCTGGGTCAAATATGAAGGCAAACCCACTTTCCTTTCAGTATTTTCCTGCAATTGGCAGAAATCAGCTCATTTGGACTGAAAATGCTTTTAAACGCATAAAAACTTACACTCTTTATTTCTGGCAAAATAAAAGCTGTTGCAATGATATTTCCATGCTGAACTGAGTTGTTCTGGGTCATATATGAAGGCAAACCCACTTTCCTTTCAGAATTTTGCTGCAATTGGCAGAAATCAGCTCATTTGGCCTGAAAATGCTTATAAGCGCATAAAAACTTACATTCTTGATTTCTGGCTAAATAAAAGCTGTTGCAATGATATTTCCATGCTGAACTGAGTTGTTCTGTGTTAAATATCATGGCAAACCCACTTTCCTTTCAGTATTTTGCTGCAAATGGCAGAAACAAGCATATTTGCTTCGGCCTGAAAATGCTTTACAGCGCATAAAAACTTACACTCTTGATTTCTGGCTGGATAAAAGTTGTTGCAATGATATTTCCATGCTGAACTGACTTGTTCTGGGTCAAATATGAAGGCAAATCCACTTTCCCCTTAGTATTTTGCTGCAATTGGCAGAAATCAGCTCATTTGGCCTGAAAATGCTTTTAAGTGCATTAAAACTTACACTCTTGATTTCTGGCTGGATAAAAGTTGTTGCAATGATATTTCCATGCTGAACTGACTTGTTCTGGGTCAAATATGAAGGCAAACCCACTTTCCTTTCAGTGTTTTCCTGCAATTGGCAGAAATCAGCTCATTTGGACTGAAAATGCTTTTAAACGCATAAAAACTTACACTCTTTATTTCTGGCAAAATAAAAGCTGTTGCAATGATATTTCCATGCTGAACTGAGTTGTTCTGGGTCATATATGAAGGCAAACCCACTTTCCTTTCAGAATTTTGCTGCAATTGGCAGAAATCAACTCATTTGGACTGAAAATACTTTTAAGCGCATAAAAACTTACACTCTTGATTTCTGGCTAAATAAAAGCTTTTGCAATGATATTTCCATGCTAAACTGAGTTGTTCTGGGTCAGATATGAAGGCAAACCCACTTTCCTTTCAGTATTTTGCTGCAATTAGTAGAAATCAGCTCATTTGGCCTAAAAATGCTTTTAAGCGCATAAAAACTTACACTCTTGATTTCTGGCTAAATAAAAGCTGTTGCAATGATATTTCCATGCTGAACTGACTTGTTCTGGGTCAAATATGAAGGGAAATCCACTTTCCCCTTAGTATTTTGCTGCAATTGGCAAAAATCAGCTCATTTGGCCTGAAAATGCTTTTAAGTGCATAAAAACTTACACTCTTGATTTCTGGCTGGATAAAAGTTTTTGCAATGATATTTCCATGCTGAACTGACTTGTTCTGGGTCAAATATGAAGGCAAACCCACTTTCCTTTCAGTATTTTGCTGCAATTAGCAGAAATCAGCTCATTTGGTCTGAAAATGCTTTTAAGCGCATAAAAACTTACACTCTTGATTTCTGGCTAAATAAAAGCTGTTGCAATGATATTTCCATGCTGAACTGAGTTGTTTTGGGTCAAATATGAAGGCAAACCCACTTTCCTTTCAGTATTTTGCTGCAATTGGTAGAAACAAGCATATTTGCTTCGGCCTAAAAATGCTTTACAGCGCATAAGAACTTACACTCTTGATTTCTGGCTGGATAAAAGTTGTTGCAATGATATTTCCATGCTGAACTGACTTGTTCTGGGTCAAATATGAAGGCAAACCCACTTTCCTTTCAGTATTTTGCTGCAATTGGAAAAAATCAGCTCATTTGGACTAAAAATGCTTTAACGCGCATACAAACTAACACTCTTGATTTCTGGCTAAATAAAAGCTATTGCAATGATATTTCCATGCTGAACTGAGTTGTTCTGGATCAAACATGAAGGCAAATCCACTTTCCTTTCAGAATTTTAATGCAATTGGTAGAAATCAACTTATTTGGACTGAAAATGCTTTTAAGCTCATAAAAACTTACACTCTTGATTTGTGGTTAATACAAGTTGTTGCAATGATATTTCCATTCTGAACTGAGTTGTTCTGTATCAAATATGAAGGCAAACCTACTTTCCTTTCAGAATTTTTCTGCAATTGGCAGAAATCAACTCATTTGGACTGAAAATAATTTTAAGCGCTAAAAAACTTACTCTCTTGATTTCTGGCTAAATACAAGTTGTTGCAATGATATTTCCATGCTGAACTGAGTTGTTGTGGGTCAAATATGAAGGCAAACCCACTTTCCTTTCAGTATTTTGCTGCAATTGGCAGAAACAAGAATATTTGCTCATTCGGCCTGAAATTCTTTTTAGAGCATAAAAACTTAAACTCTTGATTACTGGCTAAATAAAAGCTATTGCAATGATATTTTCATGTTGACCTGAGTTGTATTGGGTCAAATATGAAGGCAACCCCACTTTCCTTTCAGTATTTTGCTGCAATTGGCAGAAATCAGCTCATTTGGCCTAAAAATGCTTTTAAGCGCATAAAAACTTACACTCTTGATTTCTGGCTAAATAAAAGCTGTTGCAATGATTTTTCCATGCTGAACTGAGTTGTTCTGTGTTAAATATAAAGGCAAACCCACTTTCCTTTCAGTATTTTGCTGCAATTGGCAGAAACAAGCATATTTGCTTCGGCCTGAAAATGCTTTACAGCGCATAAAAACTTAGACTCTTGATTTCTGGCTGGATAAAAGTTGTTGCAATGATATTTCCATGCTGAACTGACTTGTTCTGGGTCAAATATGAAGGCAAATCCACTTTCCCCTTAGTATTTTGCTGCAATTGGCAGAAATCAGCTCATTTGGCCTGAAAATGCTTTTAAGTGCATAAAAACTTACACTCTTGATTTCTGGCTGGATAAAAGTTGTTGCAATGATATTTCCATGCTGAACTGACTTGTTCTGGGTCAAATATGAAGGCAAACCCACTTTCCTTTCAGTATTTTCCTGCAATTGGCAGAAATCGGCTCATTTGGCCTGAAAATGCTTTTAAACGCATAAAAACTTACACTCTTTATTTCTGGCAAAATAAAAGCTGTTGCAATGATATTTCCATGCTGAACTGAGTTGTTCTGGGTCATATATGAAGGCAAACCCACTTTCCTTTCAGAATTTTGCTGCAATTGGCAGAAATCAACTCATTTGGACTGAAAATACTTTTAAGCGCATACAAACTTACACTCTTGATTTCTGGCTAAATGAAAGCTGTTGCAATGATAGTTCCATGCTGAACTGAGTTGTTCTGGGTCAAATATGAATGAAAACCCAGTTTGCCTTCAGAATTTTGCTGCAATTAGCAGAAATCAGCTCATTTGGCCTGAAAATGCTTATAAGCGCATAAAAACTTACATTCTTGATTTCTGGCTAAATAAAAGCTGTTGCAATGATATTTCCATGCTAAACTGAGTTGTTCTGGGTCAGATATGAAGGCAAACCCACTTTCCTTTCAGTATTTTGCTGCAATTAGTAGAAATCAGCTCATTTGGCCTAAAAATGCTTTTAAGCGCATAAAAACTTACACTCTTGATTTCTGGCTAAATAAAAGCAGTTGCAATGATATTTCCATGCTGAACTGAGTTGTTCTGTGTTAAATATCAAGGCAAACCCACTGTCCTTTCAGTATTTTGCTGCAATTGGCAGAAACAAGCATATTTGCTTCGGCCTGAAAATGCTTTACAGCGCATAAAAACTTACACTCTTGATTTCTGGCTGGATAAAAGTTGTTGCAATGATATTTCCATGCTGAACTGACTTGTTCTGGGTCAAATATGAAGGGAAATCCACTTTCCCCTTAGTATTTTGCTGCAATTGGCAGAAATCAGCTCATTTGGCCTGAAAATGCTTTTAAGTGCATAAAAACTTACACTCTTGATTTCTGGCTGGATAAAAGTTGTTGCAATGATATTTCCATGCTGAACTGACTTGTTCTGGGTCAAATATGAAGGCAAACCCACTTTCCTTTCAGTATTTTGCTGCAATTAGCAGAAATCAGCTCATTTGGTCTGAAAATGCTTTTAAGCGCATAAAAACTTACACTCTTGATTTCTGGCTAAATAAAAGCTGTTGCAATGATATTTCCATGCTGAACTGACTTGTTCTGGGTCAAATATGAAGGCAAACCCACTTTCCTTTCAGTATTTTGCTGCAATTGGTAGAAACAAGCATATTTGCTTCGGCCTAAAAATGCTTTACAGCGCATAAGAACTTACACTCTTGATTTCTGGCTGGATAAAAGTTGTTGCAATGATATTTCCATGCTGAACTGACTTGTTCTGGGTCAAATATGAAGGCAAACCCACTTTCCTTTCAGTATTTTGCTGCAATTGGAAAAAATCAGCTCATTTGGACTAAAAATGCTTTAAAGCGCATACAAACTAACACTCTTGATTTCTGGCTAAATAAAAGCTATTGCAATGATATTTCCATGCTGAACTGAGTTGTTCTGGATCAAACATGAAGGCAAATCCACTTTCCTTTCAGAATTTTAATGCAATTGGTAGAAATCAACTTATTTGGACTGAAAATGCTTTTAAGCTCATAAAAACTTACACTCTTGATTTGTGGTTAATACAAGTTGTTGCAATGATATTTCCATTCTGAACTGAGTTGTTCTGTATCAAATATGAAGGCAAACCTACTTTCCTTTCAGAATTTTTCTGCAATTGGCAGAAATCAACTCATTTGGACTGAAAATAATTTTAAGCGCTAAAAAACTTACTCTCTTGATTTCTGGCTAAATACAAGTTGTTGCAATGATATTTCCATGCTGAACTGAGTTGTTTTGGGTCAAATATGAAGGCAAACCCACTTTCCTTTCAGTATTTTGCTGCAATTGGCAACAATCAGCTCATTTGGACTGAAAATGCTTTAAAGCGCATAAAAACTTACACTCTTGATTTCTGGCTGGATAAAAGTTGTTGCAATGATATTTCCATGCTGAACTGACTTGTTCTGGGTCAAATATGAAGGCAAACCCACTTTCCTTTCAGTATTTTGCTGCAATTGGCAGAAATCAGCTCATTTGGACTGAAAATGCTTTTAAGCGCATAAAAACTTACACTCTTGATTTCTGGCTAAATGAAAGCTGTTGCAACGATAGTTCCATGCTGAACTGAGTTTTTCTGGGTCAAATATGAATGAAAACCCAGTTTGCCTTCAGAATTTTGCAGCAATTGGCAAAAATCAACTCATTTGGACTGAAAATACTTTAAAGCGCATACAAACTAACACTCTTGATTTCTGGCTAAATAAAAGCTATTGCAATGATATTTCCATGCTGAACTGAGTTGTTCTGGATCAAACATGAAGGCAAATCCACTTTCCTTTCAGAATTTTAATGCAATTGGTAGAAATCAACTTATTTGGACTGAAAATGCTTTTAAGCTCATAAAAACTTACACTCTTGATTTGTGGTTAATACAAGTTGTTGCAATGATATTTCCATTCTGAACTGAGTTGTTCTGTATCAAATATGAAGGCAAACCTACTTTCCTTTCAGAATTTTTCTGCAATTGGCAGAAATCAACTCATTTGGACTGAAAATAATTTTAAGCGCTAAAAAACTTACTCTCTTGATTTCTGGCTAAATACAAGTTGTTGCAATGATATTTCCATGCTGAACTGAGTTGTTTTGGGTCAAATATGAAGGCAAACCCACTTTCCTTTCAGTATTTTGCTGCAATTGGCAACAATCAGCTCATTTGGACTGAAAATGCTTTAAAGCGCATAAAAACTTACACTCTTGATTTCTGGCTGGATAAAAGTTGTTGCAATGATATTTCCATGCTGAACTGACTTGTTCTGGGTCAAATATGAAGGCAAACCCACTTTCCTTTCAGTATTTTGCTGCAATTGGCAGAAATCAGCTCATTTGGACTGAAAATGCTTTTAAGCGCATAAAAACTTACACTCTTGATTTCTGGCTAAATGAAAGCTGTTGCAACGATAGTTCCATGCTGAACTGAGTTTTTCTGGGTCAAATATGAATGAAAACCCAGTTTGCCTTCAGAATTTTGCAGCAATTGGCAAAAATCAACTCATTTGGACTGAAAATACTTTTAAGCGCATACAAACTTACACTCTTGATTTCTGGCTAAATGAAAGCTGTTGCAACGATAGTTCCATGCTGAACTGAGTTTTTCTGGGTCAAATATGAATGAAAACCCAGTTTGCCTTCAGAATTTTGCAGCAATTGGCAAAAATCAACTCATTTGGACTGAAAATACTTTTAAGCGCATACAAACTTACACTCTTGATTTCTGGCTAAATGAAAGCTGTTGCAATGATAGTTCCATGCTGAACCGAGTTGTTCTGGGTCAAATATGAATGAAAACCCAGTTTGCCTTCAGAATTTTGATGCAATTAGCAGAAATCATCTCATTTGGCCTGAAAATGCTTATAAGCGCATAAAAACTTACACTCTTGATTTCTGGCTAAATAAAAGCTGTTACAATGATATTTCCATGCTAAACTGAGTTGTTCTGGGTCACATATGAAGGCAAACCCACTTTCCTTTCAGTATTTTGCTGCAATTAGCAGAAATCAGCTCATTTGGCCTAAAAATGCTTTTAAGCGCATAAAAACTTACACTCTTGATTTCTGGCTAAATAAAAGCTGTTGCAATGATATTTCCATGCTGAACTGAGTTGTTGTGGGTCAAATATGAAGGCAAACCCACTTTCCTTTCAGTATTTTGCTGCAATTGGTAGAAACAAGCATATTTGCTTCGGCCTAAAAATGCATTACAGCGCATAAGAACTTACACTCTTGATTTCTGGCTGGATAAAAGTTGTTGCAATGATATTTCCATGCTGAACTGAGTTGTTCTGGGTCAAATATGAAGGAAAACCCACTTTCGCTTCAGAATTTTGCTGCAATTGGCAAAAATCAGCTCATTAAGCCTGAAAATGCTTTTAAGCGCATACAAACTTACACTCTTGATTTCTGGCTAAATAAAAGCTGTTGCAATGACATTTCCATGCTGAACTGAGTATTTCTGGGTCAAATATGAAGGCAAACCCACTTTCCTTTCAGAATTTTGCTGCAATTGGCAGAAATCAACTCATTTGGACTGAAAATACTTTTAAGCGCATACAAACTTACACTCTTGATTTCTGGCTAAATGAAAGCTGTTGCAATGATAGTTCCATGCTGAACTGAGTTGTTCTGGGTCAAATATGAATGAAAACCCAGTTTGCCTTCAGAATTTTGCTGCAATTAGCTGAAATCATCTCATTTGGCCTGAAAATGCTTATAAGCACATAAAAACTTACACTCTTGATTTCTGGCTAAATAAAAGCTGTTGCAATGATATTTCCATGCTAAACTGAGTTGTTCTGGGTCAGATATGAAGGCAAACCCACTTTCCTTTCAGTATTTTGCTGCAATTAGCAGAAATCAGCTCATTTGGCCTAAAAATGCTTTTAAGCGCATAAAAACTTACACTCTTGATTTCTGGCTAAATAAAAGCTGTTGCAATGATATTTCCATGCTAAACTGAGTTGTTCTGGGTCAGATATGAAGGCAAACCCACGTTCCTTTCAGTATTTTGCTGCAATTGGCAGAAACAAGCATATTTGCTCATTCGGCCTAAAAATGCTTTTAAGCGCATGAAAACTTACATTCTTTATTTCTGGCTAAATAAAAGCTGTTGCAATGATATTTCCATGCTGAACTGAGTTGTTCTGGGTCAACTATGAAGGCAAACCCACTTTGCCTTCAGTATTTTGCTGCAATTGGCAGAAATCAGCTCATTTGGCCTGAAAATGTTTTTAAGCGCATAAAAACTTACACTCTTGATTTCTGGCTAAATAAAAGCTGTTGCAAAGATATTTCCATGCTGTACTGAGTTGTTCTGTGTCAAATATGAAGACAAACCGACTTTCCTTTCAGTGTTTTGCTGCAATTGCCAGAAATCAGCTCATTTGGACTGAAAATGCTTTTAAGCGCAAAAAAACTTACACTCTTGATTTCTGGCTAAATAAAAGCTGTTGCAATGATATTTCCATGCTGAACTGAGTATTTCTGGGTCACATATGAAGGCAAACCCACTTTCCTTTCAGTATTTTGCTGCAATTGGCAGAAACAAGCATATTTGTTTCGGCCTGAAAATGCTTTTAAGCGCATAAAAACTTACAATCTTGATTTCTGGCAAAATAAAAGCTGTTGCAATTATATTTACATGCTGAACTGAGTTGTTCTGGGTCAAATATGAAGGCAAACCCACTTTCCTTTCAGTATTTTCCTGTAATTGGCAGAAATCAGCTCATTCAGCCTGAAAATGCTTTTAAGCACATAAAAACGTACACTCTTGATTTCTGGCTAAATAAAAGCTGTTGCAATGATATTTCCATGCTGAACTGAGTTGTTTTGGGTCAAATATGAAGGTAAACCCACTTTCCTTTCAGTATTTTGCTGCAATTGGAAAAAAAACAACTCATTTAGACTAAAAATGCTTTAAAGCGCATACAAACTTACACTCTTGATTTCTGGCTAAATAAAAGCTGTTGCAATTATATTTACATGCTGAACTGAGTTGTTCTGAGTCAAATATGAAGGCAAACCCACTTTCCTTTCAGTATTTTCCTGTAATTGGCAGAAATCAGCTCATTTAGACTGAAAATGCTTTTAAGCGCATAAAAACTTACATTCTTATTTTCTGGCTAAATAAAAGCTGTTGCAATGATATTTCCATGCTGTATTGAGTTGTTCTGGATCAAATATGAAGGCAAACCCACTTTCCTTTCAGAATTTTAATGCAATTGGCAGAAATCAACTCATTTGGACTGAAAATGCTTTTAAGCTCATAAAAACTTACACTCTTGATTTCTGGTTCATACAAGTTGTTGCAATGATATTTCCATGCTGAACTGAGTTGTTCTGGATCAAATATGAAGGGAAACCCACTTTCCTTTCAGTATTTGCTGCAATTGGCAGAAACAAGCATATTTGCTTCGGCCTACAAATGCTTTAAAACACATAAAAACTTACACTCTTGATTTCTGGCTAAATAAAAGCTGTTGCAATGATATTTCCATGCTGAACTGAGTTGTTCTGGGACAAATATGAAGGCAAACCCACGTTCCTTTCAGTATTTTGCTGCAATTGGCAGAAACAAGCATATGTGCTCATTCGGCCTGAAAATGCTTTTAAGCGCATAAAAACTTACATTCTTTATTTCTGGCTAAATAAAAGCTGTTGCAATGATATTTCCATGCTGAACTGAGTATTTCTGTGTCACATATGAAGGCAAACCCACTTTGCCTTCAGTATTTTGCTGCAATTGGCAGAAATCAGCTCATTCGGCATGAAAATGCTTTTAAGCGCATAAAAACTTACACTCTTGATTTCTGGCTAAATAAAAGCTGTTGCAATGATATTTCCATGCTGAACTGAGTATTTCTGGGTCACATATGAAGGCAAACCCACTTTCCTTTCAGTATTTTGCTGCAATTGGCAGAAACAAGCATATTTGTTTCGGCCTGAAAATGCTTTTAAGCGCATAAACCTTTACACTCTTGATTTCTGGTTAATACAAGTTGTTGCAATGATATTTCCATGAGTTGTTCAGGGTCAAATATGAAGGCAAAACCACTTTCCTTTCAGTATTTTGCTGCAATTGGTAGAAACAAGCATAATTGCTTCGGCCTAAAAATGCTTTACAGCGCATAAGAACTTACACTCTTGATTTCTGGCTGGATAAAAGTTGTTGCAATGATATTTCCATGCTGAACTGACTTGTTCTGGGTCAAATATGAAGGCAAACCCACTTTCCTTTCACAATTTTGCTGCAATTGGCAGAAATCAGCTCATTTGGACTGAAAATGCTTTTAAGCGCATAAAAACTTACACTCTTGATTTCTGGCTAAATAAAATCTGTTTCAATGATATTTCCATGCTGATCTGAGTTGTTCTGTGTCAAATATGAAGGCAAACCCATTTTCCTTTCAGAATTTAGCTGCAATTGGCAGAAATCAACTCATTTGTACTGAAAATGCTTTTAAGCGCATAAAAACTTACACTCTTGATTTCTGGCTAAATACAAGTTGTTGCAATGATATTTCCATGCTGAACTGAGTTGTTTTGGATCAAATATGAAGACAAACCCACTTTCCTTTCAGTATTTTGCTGCAATTGGCAGAAACAAGCATATTTGCTTCGGCCTGAAAATGCTTTACTGCGCATAATAACTTACACTCTTGATTTCTGGCTGGATAAAAGTTGTTGCAATGATATTTCTATGCTGAACTGAGTTGTTCTGGGTCAAATATGAAGGCAAACCCACTTTCGCTTCAGTATTTTGCTGCAATTGGCAGAAACAAGCATATTTACTTCAGCCTGAAAATACTTTTAAGTGCATAAAAACTTAGACTCTTGATTTCTGGCTAGATAAAAGCTGTTGCAATGATATTTCCATGCTGAACTGAGTTGTTCTGGGTCGAATATGAATGAAAACCCAGTTTGCCTTCAGAATTTTGCTGCAATTGGCAAAAATCAGCTCATTAAGCCTGAAAATGCTTTTAAGCGCATACAAACTTACACTCTTGATTTCTGGCTAAATAAAAGCTGTTGCAATGACATTTCCATGCTGAACTGAGTATTTCTGGGTCAAATATGAAGGCAAACCCACTTTCCTTTCACAATTTTGCTGCAATTGGCAGAAATCAACTCATTTGTACTGAAAATGCTTTTAAGCGCATAAAAACTTACACTCTTGATTGCTGGCTAAATAAAAGCTGTTGCAATGATATTTCCATGTTGAACTGAGTTGTTCTGGGTCAAATATGAATGAAAACCCAGTTTGCCTATAGAATTTTGCTGCAATTAGCAGAAATCATCTCATTTGGCCTGAAAATGCTTATAAGCGCATAAAAACTTACACTCTTGATTTCTGGCTAAATAAAAGCTGTTGCAATGATATTTCCATGCTAAACTGAGTTGTTCTGGGTCAGATATGAAGGCAAACCCACTTTCCTTTCAGTATTTTGCTGCAATTAGCAGAAATCAGCTCATTTGGCCTAAAAATGCTTTTAATCGCATAAAAACTTACACTCTTGATTTCTGGCTAAATAAAAGCTGTTGCAATGATATTTCCATGCTGAACTGAGTTGTTTTGGGTCAAATATGAAGACAAACCCACTTTCCTTTCAGTATTTTGCTGCAATTGGAAAAAAAAACAACTCATTTAGACTAAAAATGCTTTAAAGCGCATACAAACTTACACTCTTGATTTCTGGCTAAATAAAAGCTGTTGCAATTATATTTACATGCTGAACTGAGTTGTTCTGGGTCAAATATGAAGGCAAACCCACTTTCTTTTCAGTATTTTCCTGTAATTGGCAGAAATCAGCTCATTTAGACTGAAAATGCTTTTAAGCGCATAAAAACTTACACTCTTATTTTCTGGCTAAATAAAAGCTGTTGCAATGATATTTCCATGCTGTATTGAGTTGTTCTGGATCAAATATGAAGGCAAACCCACTTTCCTTTCAGAATTTTAATGCAATTGGCAGAAATCAACTCATTTGGACTGAAAATGCTTTTAAGCTCATAAAAACTTACACTCTTGATTTCTGGTTCATACAAGTTGTTGCAATGATATTTCCATGCTGAACTGAGTTGTTCTGTATCAAATATGAAGGCAAACCCACTTTCCTTTCAGAATTTTTCTGCAATTGGCAGAAATCAGCTCATTCGGCCTGAAAATGCTTTTAAGCGCATAAAAACTTACACTCTTGATTTCTGGCTAAATAAAAGCTGTTGCAATGATATTTCCATGCTGAACAGAGTTGTTCTGTGTTAAATATCAAGGCAAACCCACTTTCCTTTCAGTATTTTGCTGCAATTGGCAGAAACAAGCATATTTGCTTCGGCCTGAAAATGCTTTACAGCGCATAAAAACTTACACTCTTGATTTCTGGCTGGATAAAAGTTGTTGCAATGATATTTCCATGCTGAACTGACTTGTTGTGGGTCAAATATGAAGGCAAATCCACTTTCCTTTCAGTATTTTGCTGCAATTGGCAGAAATCAACTCATTTAGACTAAAAATGCTTTAAAGCGCATATAAACTTGCACTCTTGATTTCTGGCTAAATAAAAGCTGTTGCAATTATATTTACATGCTGAACTGAGTTGTTCTGGGTCAAATATGAAGGCAAACCCACTTTCCTTTCAGTATTTTCCTGTAATTGGCAGAAATCAGCTCATTTAGACTGAAAATGCTTTTAAGCGCATAAAAACTTACACTCTTATTTTCTGGCTAAATAAAAGCTGTTGCAATGATATTTCCATGCTGTATTGAGTTGTTCTGGATCAAATATGAAGGCAAACCCACTTTTCTTTCAGAATTTTAATGCAATTGGCAGAAATCAACTCATTTGGACTGAAAATGCTTTTAAGCTCATAAAAACTTACACTCTTGATTTCTGGTTCATACAAGTTGTTGCAATGATATTTCCATGCTGAACTGAGTTGTTCTGTATCAAATATGAAGGCAAACCCACTTTCCTTTCAGAATTTTTCTGCAATTGGCAGAAATCAGCTCATTCGGCCTGAAAATGCTTTTAAGCGCATAAAAACTTACACTCTTGATTTCTGGCTAAATAAAAGCTGTTGCAATGACATTTCCATGCTGAACTGAGTATTTCTGGGTCAAATATGAAGGCAAACCCACTTTCCTTTCACAATTTTGCTGCAATTGGCAGAAATCAACTCATTTGTACTGAAAATGCTTTTAAGCGCATAAAAACTTACACTCTTGATTGCTGGCTAAATAAAAGCTGTTGCAATGATATTTCCATGTTGAACTGAGTTGTTCTGGGTCAAATATGAAGGCAAACCAAATTTCATTTCAGTATTTTGCTACAATTGGCAGAAATAAGCTCATTTGGCCTGAAAATGCTTTTAAGCGCATAAGAACTTACACTCTTGATTTCTGGCTAAATAAAAGTTGTTGCAATGATATTTCCATGCTGAAATGAGTATTTCTGGGTCAAATATGAAGGCAAACCCACTTTCTTTTCAGTATTTTACTGCAATTGGCAGAAACAAGCATATTTACTTTCGCCTGAAAATACTTTTAAGCGCATACAAACTTACACTCTTGATTTCTGGCTAAATGAAAGCTGTTGCAATGATATTTCCATGCTAAACTGAGTTGTTCTGGGTCAGATATGAAGGCAAACCCACTTTCCTTTCAGTATTTTGCTGCAATTAGTAGAAATCAGCTCATTTGGCCTAAAAATGCTTTTAAGCGCATAAAAACTTACACTCTTGATTTCTGGCTAAATAAAAGCTGTTGCAATGATATTTCCATGCTGAACTGAGTTGTTCTGTGTTAAATATCAAGGCAAACCCACTTTCCTTTCAGTATTTTGCTGCAATTGGCAGAAACAAGCATATTTGCTTCGGCCTGAAAATGCTTTACAGCGCATAAAAACTTACACTCTTGATTTCTGGCTGGATAAAAGTTGTTGCAATGATATTTCCATGCTGAACTGACTTGTTCTGGGTCAAATATGAAGGCAAATCCACTTTCCCCTTAGTATTTTGCTGCAATTGGCAGAAATCAGCTCATTTGGCCTGAAAATGCTTTCAAGTGCATAAAAACTTACACTCTTGATTTCTGGCTGGATAAAAGTTGTTGCAATGATATTTCCATGCTGAACTGACTTGTTCTGGGTCAAATATGAAGGCAAACCCACTTTCCTTTCAGTATTTTGCTGCAATTAGCAGAAATCAGCTCATTTGGTCTGAAAATGCTTTTAAGCGCATAAAAACTTACACTCTTGATTTCTGGCTAAATAAAAGCTGTTGCAATGATATTTCCATGCTGAACTGAGTTGTTTTGGGTCAAATATGAAGGCAAACCCACTTTCCTTTCAGTATTTTGCTGCAATTGGTAGAAACAAGCATATTTGCTTCGGCCTAAAAATGCTTTACTGTGCATATTAACTTACACTCTTGATTTCTGGCTGGATAAAAGTTGTTGCAATGATATTTCTATGCTGAACTGACTTGTTCTGGGTCAAATATGAAGGAAAACCCTCTTTCGCTTCAGTATTTTGCTGCAATTGGCAGAAACAAGCATATTTGCTTCCGCCTGAAAATACTTTTAAGTGCATAAAAACTTAGACTCTTGATTTCTGGCTAGATAAAAGCTGTTGCAATGATAGTTCCATGCCGAACTGAGTTGTTCTGGGTCAAATATGAATGAAAACCCAGTTTGCCTTCAGAATTTTGCTGCAATTGGCAAAAATCAGCTCATTAAGCCTGAAAATGCTTTTAAGCGCATACAAACTTACACTCTTGATTTCTGGCTAAAAAAAAGCTGTTGCAATGACATTTCCATGCTGAACTGAGTATTTCTGGGTCAAATATGAAGGCAAACCCACTTTCCTTTCACAATTTTGCTGCAATTGGCAAAAATCAACTCATTTGTACTGAAAATGCTTTTAAGCGCATAAAAACTTACACTCTTGATTGCTGGCTAAATAAAAGCTGTTGCAATGATATTTCCATGTTGAACTGAGTTGTTCTGGGTCAAATATGAAGGCCAACCAAATTTCATTTCAGTATTTTGCTACAATTGGCAGAAATAAGCTCATTTGGCCTGAAAATGCTTTTAAACGCATAAAAACTTACACTCTTGATTTCTGGCAAAATAAAAGCTGTTGCAATGATATTTCCATGCTGAACTGAGTTGTTCTGGGTCAAATATGAAGGCAAACCCACTTTCCTTTCAGAATTTTGCTGCAATTGGCAGAAATCAACTCATTTGGACTGAAAATACTTATAAGCGCATAAAAACTTACTCTCTTGATTTCTGGCTAAATAAAAGTTGTTGCAATGATATTTCCATGCTGAACTGAGTTGTTTTGGGTCAAATATGAAGGCAAACCCACTTTCCTTTCAGTATTTTGCTGCAATTGGTAGAAACAAGCATATTTGCTTCGGCCCTAAAATGCTTTACAGCGCATAAGAACTTACACTCTTGATTTCTGGCTGGATAAAAGTTTTTACAATGATATTTCCATGCTGAACTGAGTTGTTCTGTGTCAAAAATGAAGGCAAACCCACTTTCCTTTAAGTATTTTGCTACAATTGGCAAAAATCAGCTCATTTGGACTGGGCATGCTTTAAAGCGCATAAAAACTTACACTCTTGATTTCTGGCTGGATAAAAGTTGTTGCAATGATATTTCCATGCTGAACTGACTTGTTCTGGGTCAAATATGAAGGCAAACCCACTTTCCTTTCAGTATTTTGCTGCAATTGGCAGAAATCAGCTCATTTGCACTGAAAATGCTTTTAAGCGCATAAAAACTTACACTCTTGATTTCTGGCTAAATAAAAGCTGTTGCAATGATATTTCCATGCTGAACTGAGTTGTTCTGCATCAAATATGAAGGCAAACCCACTTTCCTTTCACAATTTTGCTGCAATTGGCAGAAATCAACTCATTTGGACTGAAAATGCTTTTAAGCGCATAAAAACTTACACTCTTGATTTCTGGCTAAATAAAATCTGTTGCAATGATATTTCCATGCTGATCTGAGTTGTTCTGTGTCAAATATGAAGGCAAACCCATTTTCCTTTCAGAATTTAGCTGCAATTGGCAGAAATCAACTCATTTGTACTGAAAATGCTTTTAAGCGCATAAAAACTTACACTCTTGATTTCTGGCTAAATACAAGTTGTTGCAATGATATTTCCATGCTGAACTGAGTTGTTTTGGATCAAATATGAAGACAAACCCACTTTCCTTTCAGTATTTTGCTGCAATTGGCAGAAACAAGCATATTTGCTTCGGCCTGAAAATGCTTTACTGCGCATAATAACTTACACTCTTGATTTCTGGCTGGATAAAAGTTGTTGCAATGATATTTCTATGCTGAACTGACTTGTTATGGGTTAAATATGAAGGAAAACCCACTTTCGCTTCAGTATTTTGCTGCAATTGGCAGAAACACGCATATTTACTTCCGCCTGAAAATACTTTTAAGTGCATAAAAACTTAGACTCTTGATTTCTGGCTAGATAAAAGCTGTTGCAATGATATTTCCATGCTGAACTGAGTTGTTCTGGATCAAATATGAAGGCAAACCCACTTTCCTTTCAGAATGTTGCTGCAATTGGCAGAAATCAACTCATTTGAACTGAAAATGCTTTTAAGCGCATAAAAACTTACACTCTTGATTTCTGGCTAAATAAAATCTGTTGCAATGATATTTCCATGCTGATCTGAGTTGTTCTGTGTCAAATATGAAGGCAAACCCATTTTCCTTTCAGAATTTAGCTGCAATTGGCAGAAATCAACTCATTTGTACTGAAAATGCTTTTAAGCGCATACAAACTTACACTCTTGATTTCTGGCT